>NC_058419.1:61115985-61125362 GCF_002201575.2 Neomonachus schauinslandi
TATATATATATATATATATATATATATATATATATATATATATATATAAAAGATAAGTGTTGTTGACGTTTAGAAAATGAAATTCTACTACCTTGTTGGAGGAAATGTAAATTGGTGCAGCTACTTTGGAAAATAGTATGGAAGTTCCTCAAAAGGTAAAATTAGATCTACCATAGTATCCAGCCCTCCCACTTTGGGTATATATCCAAATGAATTTCAATCAGGATCTTGAAGATATATCTACATTCCCATGTTCACTGCAGCATTATTCACAGTAGCCAACACATGGAAGCAGCCTAACTACCCATTGACAGACAAATTGGTAATGAAAATGTGGTGTATGTATAAAATGGTATATTATTCAGCCTTAAAAATAAAGGAAATCCTGACATTTTAGGCCAAAATAGATGATCTGGAGAATATTATGCTAAGTGAAATAAGCCAGACACAGAAATACAAATACTATATAATTTTACTCATATGACTATAAAATAGTCACACTCATAGAAAAAGAGAGTAGAATGGTGGTTGCCAGAATATGGGAAAAGGGGATATAAGAAGTACATATTAGTGAAAGGGTAAAAAAAAATTAGTGTAACATGAGTAAGTACTAGAGATTTACTGTACAGAATAATGTCTATAGTTAATAACACTGTATTGTGTATTTAAAAATTTGCTCTAAAGATAGATCTCATATAGTGTCCTTATTAAATAATAATAATAATAATGAGGAGGGTGACACTTTTGGATATGATGGATATAGCATAGATTGTGGTGATGGTTTCATGGATGTATAATAATCTCCAAGCCAAACAAGTTGTATACAATAAATATGTACAACTTTGTATGTCAGACATATTTTAATTAAGTAGATTGATTGATTGATTGCAGGTGATAAAGCTTTATTGCTGGCAGTAACATCTCAACTATTCAGGAAAATTTATGTGGGCCCTGAGAACAGGTTACAATGTGTATGGAGGCAGCAGAAATATCATTCAGACAATAGACAAACTTGCTCTTTCTCAAATGTTAAATGTTCTCCCTGCACCTGTAGAAACAGCAGCCCTTGGGGAGCAAACACAAGAGAAGATAAAGCTTCAGCTGCATATCTGTGGGCTGAGGTCTCCAGAGAAACACCCCAAGCTCAAATGTCTTTTACACTGCTTCCATTCTCATATATTAAATTTCCAGATATATTTGTTTTAAATTTAGTATTCCATTAGTATTTCAGTCTACACATAAGTCAAAGCCATTTTTTATCTTAAAAAAAATTAAGTCCAGGGCGCCTGGGTGGCTCAGTTGGTTAAGCGACTGCCTTCGGCTCGGGTCATGATCCTGGAGTCCCTGGATCGAGTCCCGCATCGGGCTCCCTGCTCGGCGGGGAGTCTGCTTCTCCCTCTGACCCTCCCCCCTCTCATGTGCTCTCTCTCATTCTCTCTCTCTCAAATAAATAAATAAAATCTTTAAAAAAAAATTAAGTCCAGTATAATTAACAAACAGTCTTATATCAGTTTCAGGTTTGCAATATAGTGAGTCAACAACTCCATACATTATCCAGTGCTCATCAATGCAAGTGTACTCCTTCATACCAATCACCCATTTCACCTGTCCCTCCACTCACCTCCCATCTGGTTATGATCAGTTTGTTCTCTATAGTAAAGAGTCTGTTTCTTGGTGTGTCTCTCTCTTCTTTTTCCCTTTGCTCAATTGTTTTGTTTCATATGTGAAACATATGATGAAATCATATGGTACTTGTTTTTCCCTGACTGAGCTATTTTGCTTAACATTATACTCTCTAGCTCCAACCATATGGTTGCAAATGGCAAGATTTCATTCTTTCTTTATGGCTGAATAATATCCCATTGTATATATATACCACTTCTTTATTCATCAATCAATAAACACTTGGACTGCTTCCATATCATGGCTATTGTAAATAATGCTGCTATAAACATAGGGGTGTGCATATCCCTTTGAATTAGTATTCTTGCATTCTTTCAGTAAATTCCCAGGAGTGCAATTCCTGGATCATAATGTAGTTCTATTTTTAAATTTTGAGGAAGCTCGATACTGTTTTACAGGGTGTTTGCATCAGCTTGCATTCCCACCAACATTTCAAGAGGGTTCCCTTTTCTCCACATCCTTGTGAACACCTGTTGTTCTTTGTGTTGTTTATTTTAGCAAGTCTGACAGGTGTGAGGTGATATCTCATTGTAGTTTTGATTTGTATTTCCCTGATGATGAGTGATGTTGAGCATCTTTTCATGTGTCTCTTGGCCATCTGCATATCTTCTTACGAGGAATGTCTGTTCATGTATTCTATTTTATGATTTGGATTATTTGGGGAGTGTTGAGTTTTACCACTTCTTTATATATCTTGGATATTAACCCTTTATTGGATGAATAAGTCATTTGTAAATATCTTCTCCCATTCCTTAAGTTGCCTTTTAGATTTCCTGATTGTTTCCTTCACTGTGCAACAGCCTTTTATTTTGATGCAGTTGCAATAGCTTATTTTTCCTTTTGTTTCCCTTGTCTCAAGGGACCTGTCTAGAGGAAAGTTGCTATGGATGATGTCAAAGAAGCTACTGCCAGTGTTCTCTTCTAGAATTTCTATGGTTTCAGGTCTCACATTTAGGTCTTTCATCCATTTTGAATTTCTTTTTGTATATTGTGTAAAAAAATGGTACATTTTCATTTTTTTTTTGCATGTTACTGTCTAGTTTTCCCAACAACATTAGTTGAAGATATTGTCTTCCCATTGGATATTCTTGCCTGCTTTGTTGAAGATTACTTGACCATGTAATTGTGGGTAATTTATGGGATTCTTATTCTGTTACATTTATCTGTCTATTTTTGTGCCTCATACTGTTTTGATTACTACAGCTTTGTAATATAACTTGAAGTACAGAATTGAGATGCCTCCAGCTCTGCTTTTCTTTTTCAAGATTGGGGTCTTTTGTGGTACCATACAAATATTTGTGTATTTGGTCCCATTCTATAAGAAATGCTGTTGGTATTGTGACAGGGATTGCTATAAATCTGTATATTGCTTTGGATAATATTGGCATTTTAACAATATTTGTTCTTCCAATCCATAGGCATGGAATGTATTTCCGTTTCTTTGTCTCATCTTTAATTTCTTTCATCAATGTTTTATAGTTCTCAGATTACAGGTCTTTCACCTATTAGGTTTATTCCTAAGTATCTTATTACTTTTACTGCAATTCCAAATGACATTGTTTTCTTAATTTCTCTTTTTCGTAATTCATTATTATTGTATAGAAATTCAACAAATTTCTACACATTGATTTTATACCTTGCAAATTTACTGAAGTCACTTATCAGTTCTAGTAGTTTTTTGGTGGAGTCATAGGCTTTTCTATACAGAGTATCATATCATCTGCAAATACTGAAAGTTTGACTTCTTCCATACAGATATGGATGTTCTATGCTATTAACTGTTTTATATATTTGGGGGGGTTCCATGTTGATTGCATAAATATTTACAACTGTTATATCTTCTTTCTGGGTTATCCCCTTTATATAGTGCCCTTCTTTGTCTTTTGTTGAAGACTTTGTTTTAAAGTCCAGTTTGGGGGCACCTGGGTGGCTCCATGGGTTTTGGATCTGACTCCTGATTTCAGCTCAGGTCATGATCTCAGGATTGTGAGATGAGCTCCTTGTTGAGCTCCGTGTTGGGTGGGGAGTCTGCTTGGGATTCTCTCTTTCCCTCTCCTTCAACCCCTCCACTCCCCCCATTTCTCTCTCCCTTTCAAAAATAATAAATAAATAAAGTCTATTTTGTCTGAAAAAAAGTCTATTTTGTCTCACAGAAGTATTGCTACTGTGGCATTCTTTAACATCCATCTGTATGATAAATATTTCTCCATCCACTCCCTTTCCATTATCTGTAGGTAACTTTTGGTCTTAAAAATGCCTCTTTCAGGAAGAATATAGACCGGTTTTGTTTTTTATCCAATCTGCTACCCTATGTCTTTTGATTGGAGCATTAATCCATTTACTTTTTTTTTTATATTTTCTTTTTATTTTTTTAAAATTTTATTTTATTATGTTATGTTAGTCACCACACAATACATCATTAGTTTTTGATGTGGTGATCCACGATCCACTGTTTTTGTACAAAACCCAGTGCTCCATGCAGTACGTGCCCTCCTTAATATCCATCACCAGGCTAACGCATCCCTCCACCCCCGGCCCTATAAAACCCTCAGTTTGTTTCTCAGAGTCCATAGTCTCTCATGGTTCATCTCTCCCTCTGATTTCCCCCCCTTCATTTTTCTCTACTTCTCCTAATGTCCTCCATACTTTTCCTTATGTTCCACAAATAAGTGAAACAATATGATAATTGACTTTCTCTGCTTGACTTATTTCACTTAGCATAATCTCCTCCAGTCCCATCCATGTTGATGTAAAAGTTGGGTATTCATCCTTTCTGATGGCTGAGTAATATTCCATTGAATATTCCAAAGAAGACCACAACTTCTTTATTGATTCATCTGTTTAAGGACATCTTGGCTCTTTCCACTGTTTGGCTATTGTGGGCATTGCTACTATGAACATTGGGGTGCATATGGCCCTTCTTTTCACTACATCTGTGTCTTTGGGGTCAATACCCAGGAGTGCAATTGCTGGGTCATAGGGTAGCTCTATTTTAAATTTTTGAGGAACCTACACACTGTTTTCCAAAGTGGCTGTACAAATTTGCATTCCCACCAACAGTGTAAGAGGGTTCCCCTTTCTCCACAACCTCTCCAACATTTGTTATTTCTTGCCATATCAATTTTTGCCATTCTAACTGGTGGAAGGAGGTATCACAGTGTGGTTTTGATTTGAATTTCCCTCATGGCTAATGATGATGAACATTTTTCATGTGTCTGTTAGGCACTTGTATGTCATCTTCAGAGAAGTGTCTTTTCATGTCTTCTGCCCAATTTTTTACTTGATTATTTGCACTTTGGGTGTTGAGTTTGAGAAATTATTAATAGATCTTGGATAGGGCGCCTGGGTGGCTCAGTTGGTTAAGCGACTGCCTTCGGCTCAGGTCATGATCCTGGAGTCCCGGGATCGAGTCCCACATCAGGCTCCCTGCTCGGCGAGGAGCCTGCTTCTCTCTCTGACCCTCCCCCCTCTCATGTACTCTCTCTCATTCTCGCTCTCTCAAATAAATAAAATCTTTAAAAAAAAAAAATAGATCTTGGATACCAGTCCTTTATCTGTAGTGTCCTTTGAAAATATCTTCTCCCATTCTGTGGGTTGCCTCTTTGTTTTATTGACTGTTTCCTTTGCTGTGCAGAAGTTTTTATCTAGATGAAGTCACAAAAGTTCATTTTTACTTTTGTTTCACTAGCTTTTGGAGATGTGTCTTGAAATAAGTTGCTGTGGCCGATGTCCAAGAGGTTACTGCCTATGTTCTCCTCTAGGATTTTGATGGATTCCTGTCTCACATTGAGGTCTTTCATCTATTTTGTGTTTATCTTTGTGTATGGTGTTAGAGAATGGTCAAGTTTCATTCCGCATGTGGCTGTCCAATTTTCCCAGCACCATTTATTGAAGAGACTATCTTTTTTCCATTGCATGTTTTTTCCTGCTTTGTCAAAGATTATTTGACCATAGAGTTGAGGGTCCATATCTGGGTTCTCTATTCTATTCCATTGGTCTGTATGTCTGTTTTTGTGCCAGTACCATGCTGTCTTGGGGATCACTGCATTGTAATGCATCCTGAAATCGGGAAACATGATGCTCCCAGGTTTGTTTTTCTTTTTGCACATTTCCTTGGTGATTCGGGGTCTTTTCTGATTCCAAAAAATTTTAGGATTGTTTGTTCCAGCACTTTGAAAACTGTCATTGGAATTTTGATCGGGATAGCATTGAAGGTACAGATTACTCTGGGTAACATAAACATTTTAACAAAGTATATTCTTCCAATCCATGAACATGGAATGTTTTTCCATCTTTTTGTGTTTTCTTCAATTTCTTTCATGAGTGTTCTGTAGTTCCTAGAGTATAGGTCCTTTACCACTTTGCTTAGGTTTAGTCTGAGGTATCTTATGGTTTTTGGTGCCATTGTAAATGGAATCGTTTCTCTAATTTCTCTTTCTACAGTTGCAATGTGAGTGTATAAGAAAGCAACTGATTTCTGTGCATTGATTTTGTATCCTGCAACATTACTGAATTGCTCTATGAGTTCTAGTAATTTGGGGGTGGAATCTTTTGGGTTGTCCACGTAAAGTATCATGTTACTGTGAAAAGAGAGGGTTTAACTTCTTTTTTGCCAATTTGAATGCCTTTCATTTCTTTTTGTTGTCTGATTGCTGGTGCTAATACTTCTAGTACTCTGTTGAACAAAAGTGGCAAGAGTGGGCATCCTTGATGTGTTCCTGATTTTAAGGAAAAGGCTCTCAGCTTTTCCCCATTGAGCATGATATTCGTTGTGGGTTTTTCATAGATGGATTTTATGAACTTGAGGAATGTTCCCTCTATACCTATACTCTGAAGAATTTTATTCAGGAAACGATGCTGTTATTTTGTCAAATGCTTTTTTTGCATCAACTGAGAGGACCACATGGTTCTTTTCTCCTCATATTAATGTGTTCTATCACATTGATCGATTTGTGAATGTTGAACCACCCTTGCATCCCGGGGATAAATCCCACTTGGTTGTGGTAGATGAAACTTTTAATGTATTGTGGGATCCTATTAGCTAGGATCTAGTTGAGGATTTTGGAATCCATATTCATCAGGAATATCAGTCTGAAATTCTCCTTTTTGATGGGGTCTTTGCCTGGTTTGGCGATTCAGGTAATGCTGGCCTCATAGAATGAGTCTGGAAGCTTTCCTTCTGTTTCTATTTCTTGAAAGAGGTTCAGGAGAATAGGTATTATTTCTTCTTTGAATGTTTGGTAGAATTTCAGGGAATCCGTCAGGCCCTGGACTCTTGTTTTTGGGAGATTTTTGAGCACTGCTTCAATCTCGTTACTGGTTATTGGCCTATTCAGGTTGTCAATTTCTTCCTGTTTCAGTCTTGGCAGCTTATAGGCTTGCGGGAAGGCATCCATTTCATCCAGATTGCTCAGTTTATTGGCTTATAGTTGTTGATAATAATTTCTTTTTTTTTCATTCTTATGTTAATCCCCATACATTACATCATTAGTTTTTGATGTAGTGTTCCATGATTCATTGTTTGTGCATAACACCCAGTGCTCCATGCAGAATGTGCCCTCCTCAATACCCACCACCAGGCTAACCCATCCCCCCACCCCCCTCCCCTCTAGAACCCTCAGGTTGTTTTTCAAATTCCATCGTCTCTCATGGTTCGTCTACCGCTCCAATTTCCCCCGCTTCATTCTTCCCCTCACGCTACCTTCTTCTTCTTTTTTTTTTCTTACCATACATTGCATTATTTGTTTCAGAGGTACAGATCTGAGATTCAACAGTCTTGCACAATTCACGGCGCTTACCAGAGCACATACCCTCCCCAGTGTCTATCACCCAGTCACCCCATCCCTCCCACCCCACCCCCCACTCCAGCAACCCTCAGTTTGTTTCCTGCAATTAAGAATTCCTCATATCAGTGAGATCATATGATACATGTCTTTCTCTGTTTGACTTATTTCGCTCAACATAATACCCTCCAGGTCCATCCACATCGTTGCAAATGGCAAGATCTCATTTCTTTTGATGGCTGCATAATATTCCATTGTATATATATACCACCTCTTCTTTATCCATTCATCTGTCGATGGACATCTTGGCTCTTTCCATAGTTTGGCTATTGTGGACATTGCTGCTATAAACATCGGGGTGCACGTACCCTTTCGGATCCCTACTTTTGTTTCTTTGGGGTAAATACCCAGTAGTGCAATTGCTGGATCATATGGTAGCTCTATTTTCAACTTTTTGAGGAACCTCCATACTGTTTTCCAGAGGGGCTGCACCACCTCGCATTCCCACCAACAGTGTAGGAGGGTTCCCCATTCTCCGCATCCCAGCCAACATCTGTCGTTTCCTGACTTGTTAATTTTAGCCATTCTGACTGGTGTGAGGTGGTATCTCATTGAGGTTTTGATTTGGATTTCCCTGATGCCGAGCGATGTTGAGCACTTTTTCATCTGTCTGTTGGCCATTTGGATGTCTTCTTTGGAAAAATGTCTGTTCATGTCTTCTGCCCATTTCTTGATTGGATCATTTGTTCTTTGGGTGTTGAGTTTGATGAGTTCTTTATAGACTTTGGATACTAGCCCCTTATCTGATATGTCATTTGCAAATATCTTCTCCCATTCTGTCAGTTTTCTTTTGGTTTTGTTGACTGTTTCCTTTGCTTTACAAAAGATTTTTATCTTGATGAAGTCCCAATAGTTCATTTTTGCCCTTGCTTCCCTTGCCTTTGGCGATGTTTCTAGGAAGAAGTTGCTGTGGCTGAGGTCAAAGAGGTTGCTGCCTGTGTTCTCCTTTAGGATTTTGATAGACTCCTGTCTCACACTGAGGTCTTTCAAACATTTGGAGTCTATTTTTGTGTGTGGTGTAAGGAAATGGTCCAGTTTCATTTTTCTGCAGGTGGCTATCCAATTTTCCCAACACCATTTGTTGAAGAGACTGTCTTTGTTCCATTGGACATTCTTTCCTGCTTTGTCAAAGATGAGTTGACCATAAAGTGGAGGGTCCATTTCTGGGCTCTCTATTCTGTTCCATTGATCTATGTGTCTGTTTTTCTGCCAGTACCATGCTGTCTTCATGATGACAGCTTTGTAATAGAGCTGGAAGTCCGGAATCGTGATGCCGCCGGCTTTGCTTTTCTTTATCAACATCCCTCTGGCTATGCGGGGTCTTTTCTGGTTCCATACAAATTTTAGGATTATTTGTTCCATTTCTTTGAGAAAAGTGGATGGTATTTTGATGGGGATTGCATTGAATGTGTAGATTGCTCTAGGTAGCATTGACATCTTCACAATATTTGTTCTTCCAATCCATGAGCATGGAACGTTTTTCCATTTCTTGGTGTCTTCCTCAATTTCTTTCATGAGTATTTTATAGTTTTCTGAGTACAGGTCCTTTGTCTCTTTGGTTAGATTAATTCCTAGGTATCTTATGTTTTTGGGTGCAATTGTAAATGGGATCGACTCCTTAATTTCTCTTTCTTCTGTCTTGTTGTTGGTGTATAGGAATGCCACTGATTTCTGTGCATTGATTTTATATCCTGCCACTTTACTGAATTCCTGTATGAGTTCTAGTAGTTTTGGGGTGGAGTCTTTGGGGTTTTCCATATAAAGTATCATATCATCTGCAAAGAGTGAGAGTTTGACTTCTTCTTTGCCAATTTGGATGCCTTTGATTTCTTTTTGTTGTCTGATTGCTGT
>NC_058419.1:61130362-61176394 GCF_002201575.2 Neomonachus schauinslandi
CATGATAAAAAAGCCATGAATTCCAGGTGCAGTATTCCCCTAGCACTGGAGTTCTGTCGTTCTCATTGATCGGTAAACTTGGTCTTGGCTGGCTGTTCTCACTGATCTTCTGGGGAGGGGCCTGTTGCCGTGGTTTCCAAATGTCTCTGCTGGAGGCGGAATTGGCCCGCCCTTGCCCCCTCCTGGCTAAGTAATCTACTCAGGTTTGCTCTCCGGAGCTTTTGTTCCCTGTGAGCTTTCCGTACAGCTTTGGAGGCGGTGAGTGAAAATGGCAGCCTCCCAATCTCTGCCCCGGAGGAGCTGAGAACTCGGGGCCCCGCTCCTCAGTGAGCCCCCAGAGAAAAGCAGTCAGTCACTCCCGGCTCCCCGGTCTCCGGCCACACTCTGTGCTCACCTGGCCTGTGACCGTGCGTTTCTATCTCTGGCACCTGACCCCGGGTGGAGTCTCCAAACCCAGCAGATCCCTGCGGTGCACTCACGCGCGGTTCCTCCCGGGGGGAGGAAGGTGAGTCTCCCCGGATCTGCCGCTTGTTGGGTCACTGCTGGAGGAGCAGTGGCCTGACTGTGCCGCGGATCACAGTTTATGGCAACTCCGAGCTGAGAGCCCGCACCTGGGCTCCGCCTCTGCAGCGGGCTTCCCTGTTCCGTTACCTGGGAGCTCTGCCACACTCAGGCACCCCCGGTCTTTCTGTGACCCCTAGGGTCCTGAGACCACACTGTCCCGCGAGGGTTCCACTCCCCGCTTAGCCACCGGAGTGACGTCCCTCAGCGGAGCAGACTTTTAAAAGTTCAGATTTTGTGCTCCGTGTTTCTATCACTTGCCAGAAGCGGCCGATGGAGGCCCCTCCCCCGCCGTCTATCCTCCCGAATATCGCTTCGGATTCACTTCTCCGCACGTCTACCTTCCAGAAAGGGGTCGCTTTTCTGATGAGAGAGTTGTTGCTCTTCTTTTCTTCGATCTCCTGTTGAGTATGTAGGTGTTCAGAATGGTTTGTTCCCTATCCAGATGAATTCCTGAGAGGAGATGAAATCCAGGTCTCCTACTCCTCCGCCATCTTGCTCCGCCCCCACCTGTTGATAATAATTTCTAATAATTGTTTCTATTCCCTTGGTTTTAGTCATGATCTCTTCCCTTTCATTCATAATTTTATTAATTTGGGTCCTTTCTCTTTTCTTTTGGATAAGTCTGGCCAGTGGTTTATCAATCTTATTAATTCTTTCAAAGAACCAGCTTCTAGTTTCATTGATCTGAAGTACTGTGTTTCTGGTTTCTAATTCATTGATCTCCTCTCAAATCATAATTATTTCTCTTCTAATGCATGGCTTAGGCATAATTTGTTGCTTTTTCCCTAGTTATTTAAGGTGTAGAGTTAGTTGGTGAATTCGGGATTTTTCTATTTTTTTGAGTGAGGCTTGGAAGGCTATGTATTTCCCCCTTAGGACCATCTTTACAGTATCCCATAGGTTTTGGACTGATGTGTTTTCGTCCTCACTGGTTTCCATGAATTGTTTTAGTTCTTCTTTGATTTCCTGGTTGACCCAAACATTCTTGAGCAGAGTGGTCTTTAGCTTCCAAGTGTTTGAATTTCTTGCAAATTTTTTCTTGTGATTGAGTTCCAGTTTTAATGCATTATGGTCTGAGAATATGCAGGTAATATTCTCAATCTTTTGGTATCAGTTCAGACCTGATTTGTCGCCCAGTGTGTGGTCTATTCTGGGGAAAGTTCCATATGCCCTGGAGAAGAATGAGTATTCTGTTGTTTTACGGTGGAATGGTCTGTATGTTTATCTATGAGGTCCATCTGGTCCAGTGTGTCATTCAAAGTTCTTTATTTTTGTTGATTTTCTGCTTAGATGATCTGTCTATTGCTGAGAGTGGAGTATTGAGGTCTCCTACAATTAACGTAATGTTATCAATATGACTCTTTATTTTGGTTAGCAGTTGGCTTATGTAGATGGCTGCTCCCATGTTGGGGGCATAGATATTTACAGTTGTTACATCTTCTTGTTGGATAGACCCTTTTAGGATAATACAGTGTCCTTTTGTGTCTCTAACTACAGTCTTTAGTTTAAAATCTAATTTGTCTGATATAAGAATTGCTACCCCAGCTTTCTTTTGAGGTCCGCTGGCATGGAAGTTGGATTGCCATCCTTTTACTTTCAGTCTGGATATATCTTTAGGTTCAAAATGAGTCTCTTGTAGACAGCATATGGATGGGTCCTGTCTTTTTATCCAATCTGCAACCCCCTGTCATTTTATGGGAGCATTTAGACTGTTCACATTGAGAGCGATTACTGAAAGACAAGAATTTATTGTCATCCTGTTGCCTGTGAAGACCTTGTTTTTATAGATTGTCCCTGTAAATTTCTTTTCTATATCACTCTTGGGTCTTTCTCCTTTTATAGAACCCCCCTTAATATTTCTTGCAGGGCCGGTTTAGTGGTCACATATTCTTTCAGTTTCTTTCGGTCTTGGAAGCTCTGTATCTCTCCATCCAATCTAAATGACAGCCTTGCTGGATAAAGTATTCTTGGCTGCATGTTCTTCTCATTTAGTACCATGAATATGTCTTGCCAAGCCTTTCTGGTTTGCCAGGTTTCTGTGGATAGGTCTGAGGTTATTCTGATGTTCCTCCCTCTGTACATAAGGAATCTCTTCCCCCTAACTGTCCTTAAGATGGTTTCCTTGGTTCTAAGATTTGAGAGTTTTACTATTACATGCCGGGGTGTTGGCCTGTTTTCCTTGATCTTGGTAGGGGTCCTCTCTGCCTCTAGGACACGAGTGTTTGTTTCATTCCCCAGATTAGGGAAGTTCTCAGCTATGATTTGCTCAAATATATCTTCTAGTCCTCTCTCTCTCTCTACATCCCCTCCGGGATTCCAATAATTCTGACATTGGAATGCTTCACTGTGTCACTTATTTCTCTGATTCTATTTTCATGGATTCTGAGTTGTTTTTCCCTGGCCTCTTCTTTTCCCTTTTTAACTATTAAATTGTTTCCTAGTCCCTGATTCGTTCTTCTGTCTCACTTCCCCTAGCTGTTAGATTATCTAGATTAGATTGGATCTCACTGATAGCATTTTTAAGTTCTGCCAATTCAGCTTTCATTTCTGCCCTTAGAGACTCTATATTGCCATTAATTGATTTCTCCATTCTAGCTATTGTCTTCACAATTGCTAGCCTGAATTCCATCTCTGACATCTTGGTTATATCTGAATCCATTTGTAAATCTGTGGCATAAGTCATAATCTCTGAGTGCTTCCTACTTTGGGGGTCTCTCCTCCTAGTCATTCTGTTGATGGGTGGTTGAGGGAATGTATAGTGTCCAAATTATTGACCACAACCCAAGCAAGATACACCTGTTTTCTAGGGACCTTAGGGTGATGGCTTCTATTTTTTCCCAGGCTGTCTTCTTGGGGAGGGGCCTGCCATGCTGTTACTCAGGCAACCCTGTTTGAGCAAAGTTGCCCTGCCCCCCTGTGGTGGGGAATGGGCTCAGTGGGAACCAGTTTTGGGTTTTTTTTTCCTCTGGTGGCTTTCCGCGTCTCTTCTGAGAGTCAGAGCAGTAGAGACTGTTTCCAATCCTTTGCCTCAGAGCAGAGAGATCGCAGTCTCTTCTTCAGTGAGCTCTCCAGGCCACACTATCTCCGTTTCTGTCTGTGCTGCTATAAACTGCAGTCCTGGGTTGTGTGCCCCTCAGCAGTGCTCCCAGTCCTCGCCTCCAGGTCAGGGTAGGTCTCTGTCCTTTGTGCTTCTAAAACCGCCAGCTGCCCCCAGTTCGCATGGGCAGCCCCGGTGCTCTGGTTTCTTTCATGGGGGCTGCCCTAAAGTCCTTTCCCCACTGCTACCAGTCTGCGAGTCTGTGCCCCGTCCCCAGCGTGGGAGCCTATCGCTCACCTATGGTGTAGGATCCCCACGGCCAGGCTCCCTCCCACTTTTGTTTTTCCTCCAATATCTGCCTGCAGAATCACAGCTCCCAGCTTCGTACTTCAAAACAAACCACCTGTGATATTCTGTTTGTAGAGATCCAGATCTATCTTCTTACATCTCTGGCTGATTTCATGGGTGTTCAGAGTGGTCTGGTAGATATTCAGCTCAATTCTGGGGACCAATTCAAATAGGGTCCCCTACTCCTCTGCCATCTTTCCCCCCTCCTTCAATCCATTTACCTTCAAAGTAATTATTGAGATACATGTATTTATTGCTATTTTGTAACTTGTTATGTAGTTTTTTTCTGATTTTTTTTCCTGTTTCCTTCATGGTTTCTTGGTTTTCTTTAGCGATATACTTGAACACCTCTCTCTTTATTTTTTGCATATTCATTACTATTTTTGATTTGTGGTTACCATTTGCTTTATATATAAAATCTTCTGTATATACCAGTCTATATTAAGCTGATGGTCAATAAATTTTGAACTGATTCCTTACTCCTCTTCCTTCTACATTTCAAATACTTGGTATAATATATTACATGCTGTTATTTCATAAATCCCTTGACTGATTATTACAGAAATGCTTATTTTTTAATGCTTTTGTGCTTTTTACTTTTCATACTCTGACTTATGGTCTTTCTTTTCCACTCAAGAGTCTCCTTTAATATTTCTTGTATGGCTGGTTTAGTGGTCATGAACTCCTTATTTTTTGTTTGAGGAGCTCTTTATCTCTCCTTCTTTTAGGAATGATAGCTTTGCTGGATAGAGTATTCTTGGCTGTAGATTTTTCCCTTTCAACACTTTGAATATATCATGCCACTTCTGGCCTGCAAAATTTCTGCTGAAAAATTAGCTGATAGTCTTATGGGGTTTTATTCTAATGTAACTGTCTTCTTTTCTCTTGTAATCTTTAAAGTTTTTTATCACTATAGTTTACCACTTTAATTACTATGTGTCTTGGTGTGGATCTCCTTGGGTTGAATTTGTTGGGCGATCTGTTTCTGTCCCCAGATTTGGAATGTTTTCAGCTATTATTTCTTCAAATACATTTTCTGCACTAATCTCTCTCTTTTCCTTCTGACATCCCTATAAACAGAATGTTATTATGCTAGAAGGAGTCACTGAGTACTCTAAGTCTATTCTCATTGTTCAGTATTTGTTTGTCTCTCATCTTCTCATCTGTTCAGCTTGTTTGCTTCACATTACTATATCCTCCAAGTCACTGATACATTCCTCTGCTTCTTGTTTGTTCCATCAATTGTATTTTTAATTTCATTTTTTATATTCTTTAGAAGATTTTATTCATATTCACAAGTTTTTGTTTTTATTTTGAGTATATCTAATGAAATAGAAAGTAATTGTGCAATGGCTTTATGTTATTTAATATACTCAAGTAGCTATTAATACTCTTGTGGGATTATTTTAACAATTTAACAAACAATTTTAAAAAGCAGGTTTAACAACATATTTGTATATTCTACTTATGTGTTTCAGTTCTCATCTCTTCACAAATTAGAAATTGATGTATTGATCAGAAATTGATTTGTCATAAGATACATGCTTGGTCATAAAGTCACAGAGATGATACTCTAGCAACTCCAAATACCATATTTTTGCAGTATTAATTACTATTTGTTATTTGTGCAATCTTATTTTTTATTATGTTATGTTAGTCACCATACAGTACAACATTAGTTTTTGAAGTAGTGCTCCATGATTCATTGATTGTGTATAACACCCAGTACTCCATGCAATACATGCCCTCCTTAATACCCATCATCAGGCTTACCCATTCCCCCACTCCCCTCTTCATTAAAACCCTATTTGTTTCCCAGAGTCCATAGTCTCTCATGGTTCATCTCCCTTTCTGATTCCCCCCATCATTTTTCCCTTCCTTCTCCTAATGTCCTCTGTGCTATTCCTTATGTTCCATAAATAAGTGAAACCATGTGACACTTGTCTTTCTCTGCTTCAGTTATTTCACTTAGCATAATCCTCTCCAGTTCCATCCATGTCGATGCACATGGTAGGTATTCATCCTTTCTGATGGCTGAGTAATATTTCATTGTATATATGGACCACATCTTCTTTACCCAGTCATCTGTTGAAGGGCATCTCAGCTCTTTCCACAGTTTGGCTATTATAGACATTGCTGCTATGAACATTGGGGTGCATGTGCCCCTTCTTTCACTACATCTGTATCTTTGGGGTAAATGCCCAGTAGTGCAATTGCTGTGTCATAAGGTAGCTCTATTTTTAACTTTTTGAGGAACACCCACACTGCATTCCACATGTAGCAAAACTAGCCTTCAAAAATGAAGGAGAAATTAAGAAAGTGTATGATAAACAAAAACTGAGAAAATTTACTGATAATAGATCTACCCTACAAGATATGCTAAAAGAAATGCCTCAGGCTGAAATGAAGAGACACTAGATAGTAACTAGAAGCCATGGAAAGAAATAAGCGAATCTAGTAAAAGTAATTGCATAGGTAAATATAAAAAACAGTATTATTCTACTCTTTGTTTGCAATATCTTTTTGTTCCCAGTATGATTTAAGAGACTAATTCATAAAAATAATTAAAATGCAGTGTTAATGGACACATTTGTATAAATATGTACTATGTGACAAAAAAGCACATAAAGGGGGCAGAGATGTATAAGAGCAGAGATTATGTATGCTATTGAAGCTAAGTTGATACCAATTCCAACTAGATAACAGAACTAGAAATTGAATTTAGGATGCTAATGGTAATTCCCATTTAGTCACTAAGCCAATATCTTTAAAATTTATATAAAATAAAAAGGGAATCAAATTATTACACCACAGAAAAATGAAACATAAAAAAAGGTGGTAATGGAAAAGATGAAATACAGAAAAGGTATATACATGTTTTAAAAAGAACAGAAGCCTGCTTCTCCCTCTCCCACTCCCCTTGCTTGTGTTCCCTCTCTCGCTGTGTCTCTCTCTGTCAAATAAATAAATAAAATCTTAAAAATAAATAAATAAATAAAAAGAACAGAATAGGGGTACCTGGCTGGCTCAGTCAGAAGAGCATGTGACTCTTGAACTCTGAGTTTTGAGTTCAAACCATATGTTGGTTGTAGAGAATGATTAAAATAATAATAAAATATTTTTTTCAAAAGAACAAAATAGCAAAATGGCAGAAGTGAGTCTTTTCTTCCTTATCACTCACTGATTTAAATGTAAATGCAGGGGGAGAGGAAAAGATGGTGGAGGAGGAGGGGACCCTATCACAACTGGTCCCTGGAATTGAGCTGGATATCTACCAGACCATTCTGAACACCCACAAAATCAGCCTGAGATGTAAGATCTGGATCTCTACAAACAGAATGTCAGGCCATTGGTTTTGAGGTTCGAAGATGGGAGTCATGATTCTGTGGGCAGATATCGGAGGATAAATGGCAGCTAAAGGGAGCTTGGCCATGGAGATCCTTCATGGCCAGTGAGCGATAGCTTCCCGCGCTGAGGACAGGGCACAGACTCGCAGACCGGTAGCAGGGGAAGTACTTTAGACGGAAACCAGAGCGGCAGGGCTGCCCGTGTGAACTGGGGGCAGCTGGCAGTTTTACAAGCACAAAGAGCAGAGACATTCCCCAAACTGGAGGCAAGGACTAGGAGAATTGCTGAAGGGTGCACAACCCAGGACTGCAGTTTATAGCAGCACAGACATAAACGGAGATAGTGTGGCCTGGAGAGCTCAATGAAGAACAGAGTACAGTCTCTCTGCTCTGAGGCAAAGGGTTGGAAACGGTCTCTTCTGCTCTGACTCTCAGAAGAGACATGGAAAGCCGCCAGGGAAAGCCACCAGAGAGCAAAAGCCCACAAAACTGGTTTCCACTGAGCCCATCCCATGCCACAGGGGCACAGGGCAACTCTGCCCAAACAGGGTTGCCTGAGTAACAGTGTGACAGGTCCCTCCCCAAGAAGACAGTCTGGGAAAACAAGAAGCTAACACCCTAAGGTCCCTAGAAAACAGGTGCATCTTACTTGGGTTGTGGTCAATAATTTGGACACTATACATTCCCTCAACCACCCATCAACAGAATGACTAGGAGGAGGGACACCCAAAGTAGGAAACACTCAGAGATTATGACTTATGCCACAGATTTACAAATGGATTCAGATATAACCAAGATGTCAGAGATGGAATTCAGGCTAGCAATTGTAAAGACAATAGCTAGAATGGAGAAATCAATTAATAGCAACATAGAGTCTCTAAGGGCAGAAATGAAAGCTGAATTGGCAGAACTTAAAAATGCTACCAGTGAGATCCAATCTAATCTAGATAATCTAACAGCTAGGGGAAGTGAGGCAGAAGAACAAATCAGGGACTGGGAGACAATTTAATAGATAAAAAGGGAAAAGAGGAGGCCAGGGAAAAACAACACAGAATCCATGAAAATAGAATCAGAGAAATAAGTGACACCATGAAGCATTCCAATGTCAGAATTATTGGAATCCCAGAGTGGGTGGAGAGAGAGAGAGGACTAAAAGATATATTTGAGCAAATCATAGCTGAGAACTTCCCAACTCTGGGGAATGAAATAAACACTCGTGTCCTAGAGGCAGAGAGGACCAACAACCCAGCATGTAATAATAAAATTCATAAATCTTAGAACCAAGGAAACCATCCTAAGGGCAGTTATGGGGAAGAGATTCCTTACGTACAGAGGGAGGAATATCAGAATAACCTCAGACCTATCCACAGAGACCTGGCAACCCAGAAAGGCTTGGCAAGACATATTCAGGGTATTAAATGAGAAGAACATGCAGCCAAGAATACTTTATCTGGCAAGGCTGTCATTTAGAATGGATGGAGAGATGCAGAGTTTCCAAGACCAGCAGAAACTGAAAGAATATGTGACCACTAAACTGGCCCTGCAAGAAATATTAAGGGGGGTTCTATAAAAGGAGAAAGACCCCAAGAGTGATATAGAAAAGAAATTTACAGGCACAATCTATAAAAGCAAGGTCTTCACAGGCAACATGATGACAATTAATTCATATCTTTCAATAATCACTCTCAATATGAACGGCCTAAATGCTTCCTTGAAAGAGCACAGGGTTGCAGATTAGATAAAAAGATAGGACACATCCATATGCTGTCTACACAAGACTCATTTTGAAACTAAAGATACATCCAGACTGAAAGTGAAGGGATGGAGATCCATCTTCCATGCCAGCAGACCTCAAAAGAAAGTGGGGTAGCAATTCTTATGTCAGACAAATTAGATTTTACACCAAATACTGTAGTTAGAGACACAGAAGGACACTATGTCATTCTTAAAGGTTCTATCCAATAAGAAGATCTAACAACTGTAAATATCTATGCCCCCAACATGGGAGCAGCCATCTACAAAAGCCAACTGCTAACCAAAATTAAGAGTCATACTGATAACACTATGTTAATTGTAGGAGACCTCAATACTCCACTCTCAGCAATAGACAGATCATCTAAGCAGAAAATCAACAAAGAAACAAGAGTTTTGAATGACACACTGGACCAGATGGACCTCAGAGATATATGCAGACCATTCCACCCTAAAACAACAGAACACTCATTCTTCTCAAGCACACATGGAACTTTCCCCAGAATAGATCACATACTCAGTGATAAAACAGGTCTGAACTGATACCAAATGATTGAGATTATTCCCTGCATAATCTCTGGCCATAGTGCATTAAAACTGGAACTCAATCACAAGAAAAAATTTGCAAGAAATTCAAACACTTGGAAACTAAAGACCTCTCTGCTCAAGAATGTTTGGGTCAACCAGGAAATCAAAGAAGAACTTAAACATTTCATGGAAACCAATGAGAATGAAAACACATTGGTCCAAAACCTATGGGATAGTGCAAAGGGGAAACACATAACCACCCAAGCATCACTCAAAAAAATAAAAAAATCCCGAATTCACCAACTAACTCTACACATTAAAGAACTAGAGAAAAAGCAACAAATGATGCCTAAGGTATGCATTAGAAGAGAAATAATTAAGATTAGAGCAGAGATCAATGAATTAGAAACCAGAAACACAGCAGATCAGATCAACGAAAATAGAAGCTGGTTCCTTGAAAGAATTAATAAGATCGATAAACCACTGGCCAGACTTTTCCAAAAGAAAAGTGAAAGGACCCAGATTTATAAAATTATGAATGAAAGAGGAGAGATCATGACTAACACCGAGGAAATAGAAAGAATTACTACAAATCATTATCAACAACTATATGCCAATAAACTGAGCAATCTGGATGAAATGGATGCCTTCGTGGAAAACTATAAGCAGCCAAGACTGAAACAGGAAGAGATTGACAAACTGAATAGGCCAATAACCAGTATCATGATTGAAACAGTGATCAAAAATCTCCCAAGAAACAAGAGTCCAGGGCCTGATGGATTCCCTGGAATTCTACCAAACATTCAAAGAAGAAATATACCTATTCTCCTGAACCTCTTTCAAAAAATAGAAACAGAAGGAGAGCTTACAGACTGATTCTATGAGGCTAGCATTACCTTAATCCCCAAACCAGGCAAAGACCCCATCAAAAAGGCGAATTTCAGACCGATATCCCTGATGAATATGGATACCAAAATCCTCAAAAAATCCTAGCCAATAGGATCCAACAATACATTAAAAGGATCATCCACCACGACCAAGTGGGATTTATCCCCAGGATTCAAGTGTGGTTCAACATTCGCAAATCAATCAATGTGATAGAACACATTAATAAGAGGAGGGAGAAGAACCATATGGTCCTCTCAATTGATGCAGAAAAAGCATTTGACAAAATACAACATTTCATGATTAAAACTTCAGAGTATAGGGATAGAGGGAACATTCCTCAAGTTCATAAAATCCATCTATGAAAAATCCACAGCAAATATAATTCCCAATGGGGAAAAGTTGAGAGTCTTTCCCTTAAGATCAGGAACACATCAAGGATGCCCAATCTTGCCACTATTGTTCAACATAGTACAACAAGTCCTAGCAACAGCAGACAACAAAAAGAAATGAAAGGTTTTCAAACTGGCAAAGAAGAAGTCAAACTCTCTCTTTTCACAGATGACATGATACTTTATGTGGAAAACCAAAAAGCCTCCACCCCCAAATTACTAGAACTCATCCAGCAATTCAGTAATGTGGCAGGGTACAAAATCAATGCACAGAAATCAGTTGCTTTCTTATACACTCACAATGCAATTGTAGAAAGAGAAATTAGAGAAGCGATTCCATTTACAATAGCAGCAAAAACCGTAAGATACCTCAGAATAAACCTAACCAAAGAGGTAAAAGATCTATACTCTAGGAACTACAGAACACTCATGAAAGAAATTGAAGAAAACACAAAAAGATGGAAAAACATTCCATGCTCATGGATCAGAAGAATAAACATTGTTAAAATGTCTATGCTACGCAGAGCAATCTATACCTTCAATGCCATCCCAATTAAAATTCCAATGACATTTTTCAAAGTGCTGGAACAAACAATCCTAAAATTTGTATGGAATCAGAAAAGACCCTGAATCACCAAGGAAATGTTGAAAAAGAAAAACAAAGCTGGGGGCATCAAGTTGCCCGATTTCAAGCTATATTACAAAGCTGTGATCAACAAGACAGCATGGTACTGGCACAAAAACAGACATATAGACCAATGGAACAGAACAGAGAACCCAGGTATGGACCCTCAACTCTATGATCAAATAATCTTCAACAAAGCAGGAAAAAACATGCAATGGAAAAAAAACAGTATCTTCAATACATGGTGCTGGGAAAATTGGACAGCCACACGCAGAAGAATGAAACTTGAGCATTCTCTAACACCATACACAAAGATAAACTCAAAATGGATGAAAGAGCTCAATGTGAGACAGGAATCCATCAAAATCCTAGAGAAGAACATAGGCAGTAACCTCTTTGACATCGGCCACAGCAACCTCTATCAAGACAGATCTCCAAAAGCTAGTGAAACAAAAGCAAAAATGAACTTTTGGGACTTCATCAAGATAAAAAGCTTCTGCACAGCAAAGGAAACAGTCAACAAAACAAAGAGGCAACCCACAGAATGGGAGAAGATATTTGCAAATGACACTACAGATAAAGAGCTGGTATCCAAGATCTTTAAAGAACTTCTCAAACTCAACACCCAAAAAAACAAATAATCAATTAAAAAATGGGCAGAAGACATGAAAAGACACTTCTCTGAAGAAGACATACAAATGGCTAACAGACACATGAAAAAATGTTCATCATCATTAGCCATCAGGGACATTCAAATCAAAACCACACTGAGATACCACCTTCCACCAGTTAGAATGGCAAAAAGTGATATGGCAAGAAACAACAAATGTTGAAGAGCTTGTGGAGAAAGGGGAACCCTCTTACACTGTTGGTGGGAATGCAAGTTGGTACAGCTACTTTGGAAAACAGTGTGGAGGTGCCTCAAAAAATTAAAAATAGAGCTGCCCTATGACCTAGCAATTGCACTCCTGGGTTTTTATCCCAAAGACACAGATGTAGTGAAAAGAAGGGCCATATGCACCCCAATGTTTATAGCAGCAATGTCTACAATAGCCAAAATGTGGAAAGAGCCGAGATGCCCTTCAACAGATGAATGGATAAAGAAGATGTGGTCCATATATACAATGGAATATTACTCAGTCATCAGAAAGGATGAATACTCAACTTTTGCATCAACATGGATGGGAGTGGAGGAGATTATGCTAGGTGAAAAAAGTCAAGCAGAGAAAGTCAATTATCATATGGTTTCACTTATTTGTGGAACATAAGGAATAGCATGGAGGATATTAGGAGAAGGAAGGGAAAAATGAAGGGTGGGAAATCGGAAGGAGAGATGAACAATAAGAGACTATGGACTATGAGAAACAAAGAGGTTTTTAGAGGGGAGGGGTACAGGGGATGGGTTAGCCCAGCGATGGGTATTAAGGAGGGCATGTACTGCATGGAGCACTGGGTGTCATAGGAAAACAATGGATCGTGGATCACCACATGAAAAACTAATGATGTATTATATGGTGACTAACATAACATAATAAAATTTTAAAAAATGGTTATTAAAAAGATATGAAAGGGCGCCTGGGTGGCTCAGTTGGTTAAGCGACTGCCTTCCGCTCAGGTCATGATCCTGGAGTCCCTGGATCGAGTCCCGTGTCGGGCTCCCTGCTTGGCAGGGAGTCTGCTTCTCCCTCTGACCCTAACCCTTCTCATGTGCTCTCTCTCATTCTCTCTCTCTCAAATAAATAAATAAAAATCTTTAAAAAAAAAAGATATGATAGAAGGGGCTCAGTCATTTAAGTGTCTACCTTTGGCTCAGGTCATGATCCCAGGGTCCTGGAATCAAGTTCCAGGTCGGGTTCCTTGCTCAGCAGAGAGCCAGCTTCTCTCTCTCCCTACACTTGCAGCTCCCCCTGCTTGTGCTCTCTCTCTCACTCTCTCTCTGTATATGTGTCAAATAAATAAATACAATCTTTTGAAACAAAAAGATACAGCAACTAAATATAATGTATGATCCTAAATCTGAAGAAAATGTGATAAAAATATTAATGACATTTGGCAAAATTTTGAATATAGAATTCTATTAGCTGACACTATTTTGTAAATTTTAAACTTTCTAAATTTGCTAAATTTATAAATAATTGTGATTATGTACTAGAATGTTCTTTTTCTTAGGACATATTAATACATGCAGAAGTATTTAGCAATGCATAATCAGATGTCTGCAATTTAGTCTCAAATGATTTAACAAATAATTGTAATATGTCCATATATAGACAGTGTGGCAAAACAAAGGGGACAGAGGTAACAATGAATAGAAGTAAAGGGTATATATGTATTCATAGAACTATCATTGAAATTCTGTATGGTTTACATTTTTTAAAATAAAAAATGTAAAATAAAATTTATTTGGTCCTATAAGTTGGGTATATAAAGCATTTTTTACCAGTTTAATATTTATTATGCAGTCATTAAAATTCATTTGGTAGGAATAAATCAGTAAAAACATGAATTTTCCCCCAATTAACCAAAAATGTCATTCATTTTTAGTAAAAATCCCAACCTTTATTTTTACAACTTGAGAAATCAAATACTAAAATTTGAAGAAAAGAATGTAAAAAGTTGAGTTAGTCACGCTTATATGTAACATTCATAGGCACATGCTATTAATAAAATGTATGGGTTTTTTATGTAGAACATCATTATAAGTGCTGAAAATGTATCCCAAAAAACTATGGTCCATGTTACATTGAAGTTAGAAAAAACAAAACAAAACAAAACACAGTGAATGTTCTTCTCTCCTCTTTGATTAAAATTCCCAAGTTGTTTTATTATTAATAAATCTATAGTACCTTGAAATTGCTCTTTATATTCTCTGTAATTCAACATTTCTGTTGTTATATTTTACAACAGCCTTCCTAGGATAAGTAACAATTCATATTCTATTTCTTTAAGAAGATAAAACGAAATGACAGAGTTTATATCTTTAAATTTCTCTGAAGCTCTCCTTACTTCTAATGTAGAAATCAGGCATTTTCCCCTCAATTCTGGGTAATTTTGAAAACCTATTTTGAAAAGTATATTTTGCAGTTTGACAATTAAAATCTTTAGTTTTCTTAACCCTTGATGATATAAAAGAATCCCTGAAGACTGAAATACCTTCAAGAAAAATTTTCCAATTACATATGTGCTACATAGGTAAGCTTATAAACAATTGTCTTATAATAGCAAATAGAAAATAAACTAAACACTGGGTAATTCAGTCTAGTATTGAGAATTAGTATGACAGGAGCACCCAGGTGGCTCAGTTGGTTAAGCATCTGCCTTTGGCTCAGGTCATGATTCCACAGTCCTGGGATTGAGCTCTGTGTCAGGCTCCCTGCTCACTGGGGAGCCTGCTTCTCCCTCTCCTCCCCACTCATGTGCTCTCTATCACTATCTCTGTCTCTCAAAAAGATAAATAAAAATCTTAATAAAAAAGAATTAGTATGACAAGGGTAGTTGAAAGATGGCAGAAGAGTAGGGGACCTCGTTTCATCTGGTCCCTTGAATTTAGCTAGATAACTATCAAATCATTCTGAACATCTATGAATTCAACCTGAGATGTAAGAAAAGAATTGCTGGAATTCTAAAATAGAAAAGTGACCACTTTTTGCAAGGTAGGAGGTCCAGAGAAGTGAATCTAAGGGGATGTACCAGAAAATAAACAATGGGGGGAGGGAACCTCCATAAGCCAGCCACCAGAAAGTGATATAGTCCAGAGAGGAAAATTAGAACTTTTAGAAATCTGCTCCAGTGAGAGATGTCCCTTCCTGAAAAGTGCTCAAGTTGTGAAATGGAGCAGAAACTTAGGTGGGACAGTGTGGTCTCAGGATCCCAGGGTCATGGAAAGAACTGGGGTGCCTGAGCAAACAGAGTTCCCAAGCATTGGAAAGGGAAACTGGCTGTGGTCAGCAAGCCCAGGAGAATCTCATGATTCTTTGATCTTTCAGTTTAAATGTTTCCTCTCTTTTTATCTTTTATTCTCTTTCAACTAGTTTCTTATTTTATCAACTCTTTATTTTTAAGTCTTTTTTTAACTTTCATTTTTACATTTACATTTTATAGATATAGTCTTCATTTTTGGCTTCCTTTCACTGTATTCAAATTTATTTTTGTATATATATAAGTTTTGCTTTCTTTACAATTTTGGGATTTAAGGTCTTCTAAAAAACAAACCAAAATACACCTAGGACCAAGTGTATCACCATGTTTTGTCCAACTAGGAGATTATATTCTCTCTTTATGCTTTTTTCTTTCTTTTTTCTTTTCTTTTTGGTTTCTGACCTCTTCAGATTTGTCTAGTGTGTATTTCGCTTGGGTCGTGGATGATATTTTTGATTTGTTCTTTCATTCATCCATTCTTCTCTGAACGAAATAACTAGAAGGAGGAATTCACAACAAAGGAAAGAACCAGAGGTAATATTCTCTGCCAAAGACCTAATCAATATGGATATAAGTGAAATATCATAGCTGGAATTCAGGATAACAATTATAAAGTAACTAGCTGGGCTTGAAAAAAGAAAGCTTAAAAGACACTAGAGAATCAGTTAGTGCAGAAATAAAACCTAAGAGGCCAAAATTAAAAATGCTCTGACATGCAGTCCAAATTGGATGCTCTAACGGATATGGTAAATGAGGCAGAAGAGAGTAAGTGACATAGAAGACAAGTTGATGGAGAGGAAGGAAGCTGAGGAAAAGAGAGAAAAACAATAATGGAGCATGAGGGGAGGCTTCGAGAAATCAGTGATATCATAAAGCAAAACAATATTAGAATTATTGGGGTCCCAGCAGAAGAAGAAAGAGAGAGAGAGGGCCAGAAGTATATTTGAGCAAATCATAGCTGATAATTTCCCTAATCTTGGGAAGGAAACAGGCATTGAAGTCCAAGAGGTAGAGAGATGGCCCCAAAAAATCAATAAAAATAGATCAACACCACAACAAATAATGAACCTTGGAAATTTCAGAGATAAAGAGAAAATCCTGAAAGTAGCTTTAGGCGACAGTTCCTTAATCTACACTGGTAGAAACATTAGACTGGCATCAGACCTATCTACAGGGATCTGGCAGGCCAGAAAGGGCTGGCATGATATATTCAGGGTACTAAATGAGAAAAACATGCAGCCAAGAATACTTTATCCAGCTAGGCTGTCTTTCAGAATGGAAGGACAGATAGAGTGTGGGAGAGCAAGACATCAGCGGGAAAAGAAACAATAAAAACAGGAACACACCTACATGGCAAAAGCTGTATGCATGTAGCAAAAGCCAATAATTCACCCATCATTCTGTTCTGAAAACAGTACTTGCTGAAAACAGCAATGATGGTGGATAAGATAGTTAGGCCTACTGAGGTTGGCTCTCCCATCTCCTGCAGCCCCCTAGTTAATGCCTCACTAGGACCTGTGCTGGAAGTCATGTGCACAGTTTCTTGATGCCTCTCACGTGATTGCTTTCTTGAGTTATTTTTTCCTTGCTTCTTCATACTTTACAGTCTACAATAATAAAACCAGGAGTCCACCCAGGCTCAGGGCTTCACCTCTGCACCTGCACTTCCTGGTGGTGCCTGGTGGTGCAGCCCCTTCAGCCTCTTTTGTTGCAAGTTATTAGACTCAGAGTAATCATTTCGTCTCTCAACAAATACACTACGTGCAAAAGAGCTTCCAGGAAAAACAGAAACTAAAAGAATTTGTGATCACTAAACCAGCCCTGCAAGAAATATTAAAGGGGATCTTGTAGGCAAAGAGAGAGACCAAAAGTAACAGAGACCTGAAAGGAACAGAAACAATCCACAGAAACAAGGATTTTACATGTAATACAATCACAATCGCACTAAATTCATATATGTCAATAAATACTCTGAATAAAAATGGGTTAAATGTTCCAATCAAAAATCACAGGGTATCAGATTGGATAACAAAGTAAGACCCACCCATATACTTTATACAAGAGACTCATTTTGAACCTAAAGATACCTCTAGACTGAAATTGATGGGGGAGAGAACCATTTATCATGCTAATGGACCTAAAAAGAAAGCTGGGGTAGCAATCCTCATCTCAGACGAATTAGATCTAAAACCAAAGGCTGTAGTAAGGGATGAAGAGGGACACTATATCATACATAAAGTGTCTACCCAACAAGATCTAATGATTATTAATATTTATCCTCCTAACTCAGGAGGAGCCAATTATATAAAACAATTAATAACCAAATTAAAGAAACACATTAATAATAATATAATAATAGTAGAGGACTTCAACACCCCACTCAGAGCAATGGACAGATCATCTAAGCAGAAGATCAACAAGGAAACAAGGGCTTTGAATGACACACTGGACCAGATTAACTGCACATATATATTCAGAGTATTCCATCTTAAAGCAAAAGAATACACATTCTTCTCAAGTGCATATGGAACTTCTCTAAAATAGATCACATACTGGGTCACAAATCAGATCTCAACTGATACCAAAAGACTGGGATTATTCCCTGTATATCTTCAGACCACAATGCTTTGAAACTTGAAGTCAATTACAAGAGGAAATTTGGAAGGAACTCAAACACTTGGAAGCTCAAGAGCATCCTACTAATGAATGAATGGGTCAACCAGAAAATCAAAGATTAATTTTAAAAATTAATGGAACAAATGAAAATGAAAACACAGCTATTCAAAACCCTTGGGATACAACAAAGGTGGTCCTAAGAAAGAAGCAAATAGCAATACGAACCTTTCTCAAAAAATTAGAAAAGGCTCAAATACACAAGCTAAACTTAGAATGAAAGGAGCTGGAGGAAGAAATGCAAATAAAGCCTAAAGCAAACAGGAGAGGAGAAATTATAAGGACTAGAGCAGGGACGCCTGAGTGGCTCAGTCAGTTAAGCATCTGCCTTCAGCTCAGGTCATGATCCCAGGGTCCTAGGATCGAGTCCCACATTGGGCTTCCAGATCAGCAGGGAGCCTGCTTCTTCCTCTGCCTGCTGCCCCCTCTGCTTGTGCACTCTCTCTCTCTGACAAATAAATACATAAAATCTATAAATACATACATACATACATACATACATACATACATACATACATACTAGAGCAGAAATCAATGAAATAGCCCAGAAGAACAGTAGAATAGATCAATGAAACTAAAAGGTTGTTCTTTGAAAGAATTAATGAGATTGATAAACCCCTAGCCACATTTATCAAAAAGAAAAGAGAAAGGACCCAAATTAATAAAATCATGACTGAAAGAGGAGAGATCACGACCAACACCAAAGAAATACAAACAATTTTAAAAACATGTTATGAGCAAATATTTGCCAACAAATTAGGCAATCTGGAAGAAATGGATGCATTCCTAGAAACATATAAACTACCAAAACTAAAACAGGAAGAAATAGAAAAGTGGAACAGACCCATAACCAGCAAGGAAATTGAAGCTGTAATAAAAAATCATCAAATAAGCAAGAGTCCAGGGCCAGATGGCTTCACAGGGGAATTCAACCAAACATTTAAAGAAGAACTAATACTTATTCTTCTGAAGCTGTTTCAAAAAATCAAAATAGAAGGAAATCTTTCAAACTTTCAAACTCTTTCTATGAGGGCAGCTTTACCTTGTTCCCAAAACCAGACAAAGACCCTACCAAAAAGGAGAATTACAGACCTCTGTCCTTGATGATGGATGCCAAAATTCTCACCAAGATCCTAGCCAATAGGATCCAATATTACATTAAAAGGATTATTCACCACAACCAAGTGAGATTTATTCCTGGGCTGCAAGGTGGATCAATATCCACAAATCAATCAACGTGATACATCACATTAATAAAAGAAAGGACAAGAACAATATGATGCTCTCAATTGATGCAGAAAAAAAAAAGCACTTGAAAAAAATACAGCATCCTTTCTCGATTGAAACTCTCCATGGTGTAGGGATAAAGGGAACATACCTCAATATCATAAAAGCTATCTATGAAAAGCCCACAGCAAATATCTTTCTCAATGGGGAAAAGCTGAGGGCTTTTCCACTACAGTCAGGTGTATGACATGGATGCCCACTTTTACCACTGTTGTTCAACATAGTATTAGAAGTCCTAACTTCAGCAATCAGACAACAAAAAGAAATAAAAGGCATTCAAATTGGCAAAGAAGAAGACAAACTCTCACTCTTCACAGATGACATGATACTCCATGGGGATAATGCAAAAGACACTACCCCCAAATTGCTAGAACTCATGAAGGAATTCAGAAACAGGCAGGATGTAAAATCAATGCACAAAAATCAGTTGCATTTCTAAACACTAACAATGAGACAGAAAAAGAGAAATTAAGGAATTGATCCCATTTACAATTGCACCAAGAGCCATAAGATACCTAGGAATAAACCTAACCAAAGAGGTAAAGGATCTGTACTCTAAAATCTACAGAACACTGAAGAAAGAAATTGAGGAAGACACACACACACACACAAGTTCCATGCTCATGAATTAAAAGAATAAATATTGTGAAAATGTCTATGCTGCCCAGAGCAATTTACACATTCAGTGCAACCCCTATCAAAATAACATTGATATTTTTCACAGAACTGGAACAAACAATCCTAAAATTGGCATGGAACCAGAAAAGACCCCGAAATGCCAGGAGAACGTTGAAAAAGAAAATGAAAGCTGGTGACATTACATTGCCAGACTTCAAGCTCTATTACAATGCTATAATCATCAAGAAAGTATGGTACTGGCATAAAAACAGACACATAGATCAATGGAACAGAATAACGAACTATGAAATTGACCCTGAACTCTATGGTCAACTAATTTTCGACAAAGCAGGAAAGAATATCCAATGGAAAAAGATAATCTCTTCAAAAAATGGTGCTGGTAAAATTGGACAGCCACATGCAGAAGAATGAACCTGGACCATTTTCTTATACCATACACAAAAATAAACTCAAAATGGATGAAAGACCTAAATGTGTAAAAGGAATGCATCAAAATCCGAGAGGAGAACACAGGCAATAGCCCCTTCAACCTCAGCTGCAGCAACTTCTTCCTAGACACGTCTCCAAAGGCAAGGGAAACAAAAGCAAAAATGAACAATTGAGACTTCATCAAGATAAAAAGCTTTTGCACAGAGAAAGGAAACAGTCAACAAAATGAAAAGACAACCCATGGAATGGCAGAAGATATTTGCAAATGACATATCAGATAATAAGCTAGTTTCCATGATCTATAAAAACTTATCAAACTCAACACCCATAAAACAAATAATCCAGTCAAGAAATGGGCAAAAGAGGCACCTGGGTGGCTCAGTCATTTAAGCATCTGCCTTTGGCTCAGGTCGTGATCCCAGGGTCCTGGAATCAAGCCCCACATCAGGCTCCCTGCTCCATGGGGACCCTGCTTCTCTTTCTCCCTCTGCCTGTTTCTCCCTCTGCTTGTGCTCTCTCTTTCTTTGTCAAATAAATAAATAAAATCTGAAAGAAAAAAAAGAAATGAGCAGAAGACATGAATAGGGATTTCTCCAAAGAAGACATACCAATGGACAACAGACACATGGAAAATGCTCCACATCACTTGGCATCAGGGAAATATAAAACCACACTGAGATACCACCTCACACCAGTCAGAATGGGTAAAATTAACAAGACAGGAAACAACAAATGTTGGCGACGATGTGGAGAAAGAGTAACCCTCTTACACTGTTGGAGGGAATGCAAGGTGGTACAGAAACTCTGGAAAACTGTATGGAGGTTCCTCAAGATGTTAAAAATAGATCTACCCTTATACCCAGCAATTGCACTACTAGGTATTTACCCCAAAGGTACAAATGCAGTGTTCGAAAGGGGCACATGCACCACAATATTCATAGCAGCTATGTCCACAATAGCCAAACTGTGGAAGGAGCCAAGATGTCCTTCAATGGATGAATGGATAAAGAAGATGTGGTTCATATATACAATGGAATATTACTCAGCCATCAGAAAGGATGAATATCTACCATTTACATCAACATGGATGGAACTGAAGGGTATTATGCTAAGTGAAACAAGGCAAGCAGAGAAAGACAATCATCATATGGTTTCACTCAAATGTGGAATATAAGAAATAGTGCAGGGGATCAAAAGGGAAGGGAGGGAAAACAGAATGGAAAGTCATCAGGGAAGGAGGAAAACCATGAGAGAGTGTTAACCATAGGAAACAAACTGAGGGTTGCTGGAGGGGAGGTGTGTGGGAAGATGGGATAACTGGGTGATGGGCATTAAGGAGGGCATGTGATGTGATGAGCACTGTGTGTTATATACAACTGATGAATTATTGAACCCTGCATCTGAAACTAATGATGTACTATATGTTGGCTAATTGAATTTAAATAAAATTTAAAAAAAGAATTAGTAGGACAAAGTAAGTAAAAACACTAAAATCATAATTTGAAATAAAAGCATTCATAATTGTACATTAATCAACCTGGATACGTCCTCAGAGATCACATAAATGGCCATTTTTATTTACTGATTAATATACCAAGACCATAAAGAGGTTAAAAGATTTTTTTAAGATAATGTGGGATTCTGGGAAATAACAGAGCAAAAGCTAGAATCCAGATTTTCATTTTTCTTATTCCTTACCATTAGAACTGATTTTTTTTCTTTTCAAATTACAGATTGGTGCAAAATAATAAATACCCTTTTAAAAGTTAGAAAATCATGTCTCCTTTATTAGGAGAAAAATCCAATTATAAAAAGACCTAACAGGTAGGGACCAATTCATAAAGATTAGTTCCAGTCAACAAGATCATCTAGATAATAGCTAAATATCTTACCCAAATGAGAATTTGTTCACTCACAGTTGGAGAGGTCTCTCTTCTTGTCATATTTAATAAGTCAACAAGAGGACGGATGGTCATCCCCTACAAGATGAAGAATGAAAAGCCAAATTTCTTTCATAGGTAATTATTGTTTGTATATGTCCCTGGCGTTTATGTGTGTGTATGTCTGTGTGTGCATATACACACATGTGTGTCTTCATTTGGCCATGTTCAGAATTTAGAACACTATCTGAAAATTCAGAGGGATCATGAGATAACACCAGAGAGAAGAGCTGTGATTTTTCTCTCACAAAGATCAAAGGGAAATATATATTTTATACAAAAATCTGGGTCATCTAATAAAACCTAAAAAAATCTACTAGTATATTTCAAAAATGGAAGTAGTCAAATCACAGAGCCAAGGTGTTACAAGAGATTTTCATTTCAGTATCTTCCAATTACCTCAGACACATCATTTTGTCCTTATTATTCATCATCCACTAGAAATTAAATTACAGTCCTCTTGGCATGTTATTTTAAATTTTTCTTAAGGGGGATACTAAAAGAAGCAAACATTCTATATAACAACCTTTCATTGAGTTGTGTCCCAATATCTTTTGTGCACATATTATGTGCCAGAATCTGTATTAGGCTTTGGAGTTACAATGAGAAGATAAAGTTGAAAGGGCACATATCCTTATGGAGCTCACACTGTAGTGTAATATCTCAGGAAGAGAGTCATTAATCAAATGATTGCATTAATGAATGAATGAAAAATTACAACTTGAGATAAATGTTCTGAAGGAAATGAAGCTGGCTTTATGATAAAAAGACACATTTTAAATTGAGAGGTAAGGGAATTGTTTTCTAAGGAAGTGACACCTAAGCTAAGACCTGAAGGGTGAAAATACATTAACTACATGAAGAGAAAATAGTAGCATTAGTAAGGAGAAGGCATGGTATATTAGAGAAACTGAAAACCCTGTGGGGCTGTGTTGTAGAGTGCAATGAAAATCATATTATTGTTGAGACTGGAGAGATAGGCTGGGGTTAGACAATGCAAAGTTTCTCAGCCTGGATGAATTGACAAAAAAAAAAGAAAAAAAGACCAGATTTATACTTGAAAAATATCACTTCAGCTGCAGTGTGAAAATAAGTGTTGAAAATGAGCCATTATGGAATGAAAATGTTTAGGAGACCATTTTGGTTGGAGATATTAATTTGTAATTCATATGCATATGATTAGCAAATAAAGCCATATATGGGTATGGATGAGATCATCAAGGACAGAGTAAAGAGTGAAAAGAGAAAAGGGTCTAGAGGAATCCTTGAAGAACTCTGACATTTAGTGATGTAACAATGGGAATAAACCTGCAAAAGAGATAAAGAGGAACCAGAGAAAGAAGAGAAAAATCAGAAAGTGAGTTGTCATAAAACACAAAAGAAATATTTCAAAAAGGTGGGAATTTGACCTATGTGGAATTGTGCTTACAATTCAAGGAAAATGAAGTAGGAGGACATTTGTTGTGATGATCACCAAGTGTTGTATGGAAGTGTTGAATCACTAAATTCTACACCTGGAACTAATATTACACTTTATGTTAACTAATTGGAATTTAAATAAAAACTTGAAAAAAATGAAGATGGAAAATATCAATTTGTAACTTTAATAAAAATAGGTGGGAGAAGCAAAGGCTATGAAGTCATGAGAGAGTATACTTCAGTTTATTTTAGTTGTGTTTTAAATAGGAGTAACTTGAGCATGTTTATAGCTGATGGGAAGGATCTAGTTGAAAAGAAGAGTGTGAATATACATGAAAGAAAAATCAATGTTTGATAATGCCAAACAAGAAAGGAATAAATTACAGAGCATAGCTTGAGATAGGAGATCCTAGTTCTGTTGTAAGAACAAGAAAGGATGGGAGCAGATAGAGTTATGTTGGGAAGTTGAAGGAGCTCCCATGGATGGCTACTATAAGCCAAGTTGCTCTTTGGTCCCTTTTATGAAATTATAGAAATTTTAGGACTGAATGGAATCTGAGATGATAAGGTAGTTTTCAACTGTTTTGAAACTATGGGGAGGGGGCAATTTTTGGTTGTCACAATAACTGGCACTTAACTACTGGTATTTAGTGGGTAGGGATCAGGGATGTCAAATAATAAAGAATTATTCTGCCCCCAAAAGCCTATCAATAGTGACTCCATTAAGAAACCCCTATTTTGAAGATATGAAAACTGAAAACAAGAGATTTGCTGATGTCAATACAGTAAGTTTTAAAGAACAATAACTCAGGCTCAAATTGCATAATTCTAAATCCATGTTATTCTAATTGACAAAGATGTGGTACACACACACACACACACACACTGGAATATTCCTCAGCCAAAAAAGGAATGAAATCTTGCCATTTGTAACAACATGGATGGAGGTAGAGAATATTATGCTAAGTGAAATAAGTCAGTCAGAGGAAGAGAAATGTGATATGATTTCACTCACATGTGGAATCTAAGAAACAAAACAAATGAGCATATGGGGAAAAGAGATAGAGAGGCAAACCAAGAAACAGATCCTTAACTATAGAGAATAAACTGGTGGTTACCAGAGGAGAGGTGGATGGGGGGATGGGTTAAATAGATGATGGGGACTAAGGAATGCACTTGTTGTGATCAGCACTGGGTGTTGTACAGAAGTGTTGAATCACTATACTGTATGTCTGAAAATATTGCTTTGTATGTTAACTAACTGGAATTTATTTTTTTAAGATTTTATTTATTTATTTATTTGAGAGAGAGAGATAGCAAGAGAGAGCACAAAGAGTGGGTAGAGGGAGAAGTAGACTCCCCGCTGAGCAGGGAGCCTGATGTCGGGTTTGACCCAGTACTGTGGGATCATGACCCAAGCCAAAGGCAGATGCTTAACAGACTGAGCCACCCAGGTGCCTCAACTAACTAGAATTTAAATAAAAACTTAAAAAAATAAATCCATGTTCTTGTATTGTATCATAATATCAATTTAAGAATGAGAGATCACACTTAAAGTTCCAAAAATGTTCCTGAAGTGGTTAAGAGGTCAAAATGATTGAAATAAAATATATTAATATATACACAGGATGTAAATTTTCAAGTGTTCTGTCAGGTAGGAGAGGTTAGCACTTTAAATTGTCTTCTCAGATTTTTCTGCTAAGAGGCACCTCTACTATGTTTTTAAGTGTGATTAGTCCATATACACAATGGAATATTACTCAGCCATCAGAAAGGATGAATACTCAACTTTTACATCAGCATGGATGGAACTGGAGGAGATTATGTTAAGTGAAATAAGTCAAGCAGAGAAAGTCAATTATCATATGGTTTCACTTATTTGTGGAACATAAGGAATAGCATAGAGGACATTAGGAGAAGGAAGGGAAAAAGGAAGGGGGGGAAATCAGAGGGGGAGATGAACCATGGGAGACTATGGACTCCAAGAAACAAACTGAGGGTTTTAGAGGGGAGGGGGGTGGGGGATGGGTTAGCCTGGTGATGGGTATTAAGGAGGGCACATACTGCATGGAGCACTTGGTGTTATATGAAAACAATGAATCATGGATCACTACATCAAAAACTACTGATGTATTGTATGGTAACTAACATAATAAAATAAAATAAAATTAAAAAAAATAAATGTGATTATCTCATTGCTTAGTTTTTCTATAAAAATGAACATATTGCCAATACTGCTACTAATAATCATATGAGATAGAGTCAAATGTGTCAGAAGTCTTGTATTTAAACTTAAAAAAATAATTATCCTGGAGCATCTGGGTGGTTCAGTCAGTTAAGTGTCTGACTCTTGATCTCAGCTCAGGTCTTGTACTCGGGGTTGTGAGTTCAAGCCTCATGTTGGGCTCCATGATAGGCATGGAGCATACTTAAAAAAAATAATAATTATGCTGATTAGGTAATAAGCTTAGAGAAGCCAAAAATTAGTGTTTACTCTTTTTAATGCTATATTTCAAGCACCCTGAATGCTACCTGGCATGTAGTAGTGGCTCAATAAATATTTGTTGACCACATCAACATTAATGTAAGTAATATAAATGTGAAAGTGAAATAATAGATATGAAAGCACTTTGCCCAATGTCATGCAATTGTTTGGCCTAGTTAAAACTGAAAATTAGACTATGGAGATCATTGATTGGTCATGACTTCTGATAAGGACTGAGTACTAATTTTCAAGAGTTGGACACTTAACCAACTGAGCCACCCAGGCAACCCCCTGTTTATTCTTAAACCCTTAACTAAACAGATTAACTGACTACACAGTCTAAATTCACTTAACACTTGATTTTACCTGACTGGACTTAACATATCAGTGCCCTAACATGGGAAGATAGCCAGTGGAATAACAGTTTTATAGACTTTGAATGCATGAATACCTAACAATTCCATTACGTGACTTAACAGCAAGGGTGAGTGATGTCTGTTCACCTTCTATAAACAGAGAGAAGAGAGAGCAAGAGTGAGGCTAAAATAATAAATGTCAGTGAGGAGAGAAAATGAAGAGTCAGAAGTTGTCCACAATATTAAGTTTTGGTTTTTTAAACAAAAGTATGGTTGAACAAAAAGTAGGAGGAAGAGGTGAGATTTGCCCTAAATTTTACATGTTGGAACAAGGGCTTTAAGAAAGAAAGCTATTGAGCCAAATCAAAAACAAGATGGAATATGGGAAAAATGGCTTTAAATAAATAACAAAATCTACTGCTTTCAAATGAGCTTGCACACTACTTGGTCATTTTCAAACCACTTTGAAAATATATCCCCATAAAATTAGTATTTTCACATTATCTCAGAAATGTGGAAAGAAACAGGTAATAAATTCCATTAATGTTAATGTTGAAACTTCAAAGAAAGTCGGAGGTATCCTAACTCTTCATTAGCTTTTTGATGCTTTTAAATGACAGAAATGCCTTTCTGTGACACTGGTTTCTTTAACACACCAAAAAAGCATGTCACTCCAAGAGTTTCCTTTCCAATTTGGAGCTATGCAATTTTTTATAAATGCATTTGAATTGCCCAATGTCAGGGGAGCAACTTATTCACACAGTTTTCAGAAGCAATTTTATGTAATTCTCACTTTTTAGGTAACATTTGAGTTTTGACATTCCACTGAATTTATTCTGACACTTGAAAAATTATTATACATTGCTTTTGTGGGATAGAACTACATCTTTTTAACAGTGCTTATCACAGGCAGAAAGCTTCCCAGTGTTAGCAGGTTTGCCTAAAGACCTATTCTTTTAAAAGTTTAACTCCATATTTGCATTTTTAAACCCATCTAAAGTACTATCCATTTTCACTTACCTTAATTCATTCTCCTTAGTCTACCAGGGATAGATCAAAATTACTACTTCTAAAATAAAGATGTCAAACCAACCAGACAAAGTGACATCTCCTCACATAGACCATTTTATGTATTTTATGCTATTATACTCTGTCCATTTGAAGGTGCAGATTATAGTTGAGAGACAAAATTTCATTCCATATGGTTGAATCTCTGTTTTAACTAGTATTTCCCGTTATATGAAGTAATAAGTAAATCAAGGCCAGGGTTTAAAGTAAACAAAAATGTACCCTTGATTTTAAAGCTTTACCATATGTTACTAATTTATATCCATATTCCAAATTAACATTTTAATTAAGTTTTTATTTTAATTCCAGTATACTTAATATACAGCATGATATTAGTTTCAGGTATATAAGACACTGTTTCAAGAATCCACTCATTACCCAGTGATCATCACAAGTGAATTTCTTAATCCCCATCACCTATTTCACCCATCCACCCCGACCTCCACCCTCTGGTAACCATCAGTTTTTTCTGTGTAGTTGAGTCTGCTTCTTGTGTTTACTCTTTCTCTCTCTTTTAACTATACTCATTTCTTTTATTTTTTGTAAATTCCACATATGCGTGAAATCATATGGTATTTATCTTTCTGTGACTTATTTCACTTAGCATTATACTCTTTAGCTCCATCCACGACATTGCAAATGGCAAGATTTCATTATTTATGGCTGAATAATATTCCATGGTATGTATGTATACATATATGTATACATATATACATACCATATATTGTTTATCCATTCATCAATTGATGGACACTGGAGCAGCTTCCATCACTTCGCTATTGTAAATAATGATGCTATAAACACAGGGGTGCGTGTATCCTTTGAATTAGTGTTCTTGTATTCTACAGATAAATGCCTAGTAGTGTGATTGCTGGATCATAGAGTAGTTCTATTTTTAACTTTTTGAGGAACCTCCATACTGTTTTCCACATGAGCTGCACGACTCTGCCTTCCCAACAACAGTGCAAGAGGGTTCCTTTATCTCCATATCCTCATCAACACCGGTGGTTTCTTGTGTTGTTGATTTGAGGCATTCTGACAGGTATAAGGTGATATCTCATTGCAGTTCTGATTTGCATTTCCCTGATGATAAGTGATGAGCATCCTTTTTATGTGTCTGTTGGCCACCTGCATGTCTTCCTTGGAGAAATATCTGTTCTTGTCTTCTATGCATTTTTAAACTAGATTATTCATTTTCTTGTGTGGTGAGTTTTATAAGTTCTTTGTATATTTTGGATAATAACCCTTTAATGGACATGTCACTTGCAAATATCTTCTCCCATTCCATAGGCTGCCTTTTAGTTTTGTTGATTGCTGTTTGTTGTGCAGAAGATTTTTATTTTGATATAGTCCCAATAGTTTATTTTTGCTTTTGTTTCCCTTGTCCCAAGAGAGGCATATCTAGAAAAAGTTGATGTGACTGATGTCAAAGAGGTTATTGCGGGTATTCTCTTCTAGGATTTTGATGGTTTTAGGTCTCACATTTAGGTCCTTAAACCATTTGGATTTACATTTTCTGTATAGTGTAAGAAAATGGCCTAGTTTCTTTCCTTTGCATGAAATTGTCCAGTTTTCCCAACACAATTTGTTGAACAGACTGTCCTCAGTCTGTTCAGAATATCCCATTGGATATTCTTTCCTGCTTTGTTGAACATTAACTGATCATTTGGTCATGGATTTATTTCTGGATTTTTTACTCTGTTCTATTGATTTATGTGTCTATCTTTATGCCTGCATTACTGTTTTGATTACTACAGCTTTGTAATATAACTTGAAGTCCAGAATTATGTCTCCAAATTTGCTTTTCTTTTTTAAAGGTTGCTTTAGCTATTCAGGGTCTTTTGTGGTTCCATACAACTTTTTCAATTGTTTCTTGTAGTCCTATTGAAAACTGCTGTTAATATTTTGTTAAGGATTGTATTGAATCTGTAGTTAGCTTTGGGTAGTATAGACATTTTAACAATATTTGTTTTTTCCATCAATGAGCATGGACAGTCTTTCCATTTCTTTGTATCATCAATTTATTTTCTCAGTGTTTTATAGTTTTCAGGGTACAGGACTTTCCACATCTTTTGTTAAGTCTATTCCTAGGATCTTATAATTTTTGCAGCAATTGCAAGTAGGATTGTTTTCTTAATTTATTTTTCTGCATTATTGGTACATAGAAATGAAACAGATTTCTACACATTGATATTGTAACCTACAATGATTGAATTCATTTATCAGCTCTAGCAGGTGTGTGTGTGTGTGTGTGTGTGTGTGTGTGTGTGGTTTTATGGGTTACCTACATAGAATATCATGTCATCTGCAAATAGGGAATATTTCTCCTTACTGATTTGGATACCGCTTATTTCTTTTTGTTGTTTGATTGCTGTGGCTCAGACTTCCACTACTATGCTGAATGAAAGTGCTGAGAGTGATGATTGTTGTCTTGTTCCTGACCTTAAGGGAAAAGCTCTGTTTTCTCCCATTGAGGATGATGTTAGCTATGGGTTTTTCATACATGGCCTTCATTATGTTGAGGTATTTTCCCTCTAAACCTACTTTGTTAAGGGTTTTTATCATGAATACATGTTGTACTTTGTCAAATTATTTTTCTGCATCTATTGAAATGGTCATATGGTTCCTATCCTTTCTCTTATTGATGTGATGTATCACATTGATTGATTTGCAAATATTGAACCACACTTGCACCCCAGGAATAAATCCTACTCCATCATGGTGAATGATTTTAATGTATTGTTGAATTCAGTTTGTTAGTATTTTGTTGAGAATTTTTGCATATATGTTCACCAGAGATATTGGCCAATAGGGTTTTTTAGTGGTATCCTTATCTGGTTTGGTAGGGTAATGTGGGCCCAAGAATGAATTTGGAAGTTTTTCTTCCATTTCTAGTTTTAGAATAGTTACAGAAGAATAGGTATTAACTCTTCTTGAAATGTTTGGTAGAATTTGCCTGTGAACCCATGCAGTCCTGGACTTCTTTCTTGGCAGTTTTTTAAATTACTGATTCAATTTCTTTGCTAGGTATCAGTCTGTTCAATTTTTCCTTTTTTTTTTTTTATTATGTTATGTTAGTCGCCATACAGTACATCATTAGTTTTTGATGTAGTATTCAATGATTCATTAGTTGTATATAACATCCTGTGCTCATTACAACACGTGCCCTCCTTAATACCCATCACCCAGCAAGCCCATCCCCCCAGCCCCCTCCCCTCTGAAACCCTCAGATTGTTTCCTGGAGTCCACAATTTCTCATGGTTCTTCCCCCACTCTGATTTCCCCCACTTCAGTTTTCCCTTCCTTCCCCTAATGTCCTCCGTGCTATTCCTTATGTTCCACATATGAGTGAAACCATATAATTGTCTTTCTCTGCTTCACCTATTTCACTTAGCATAATCCCCTCCAGTTCTATCCATGTTGATGCACATGGTAAGTATTCATCCTTTCTGCTGGCTGAGTAATATTCCATTGTATATATGAACCACATCTTCTTTATCCATTCATCTGTTGAAGGGCATCTTGGTTCCTTCCACAGTTTGGCTATTGTGGACATTGCTGCTATGAACATTGGGGTGCATGTGCCCCTTCTTTTCACTACATCTGGATCTTTGGGGTAAATACCCAGTAGTGCAATTGCTGGGTTGTAGGGTAGCTCTATTTTTAACATCTTGAGGAACCTCCATACTGTTTTCCAAAGTGGCTGTACCAGCTTGCATTCCCACCAACAGTGTAAGAGGGTTCCATTTCTCCACATCCTCGCCAATATTTGTTGTTTCCTGCCTTGTTCAAATTTTCTACTTTTTCCTGTTTCAGTTTTGGTAGTTGATGTGTTTTTAGGAATTTATCCATTTCTTCCAGGTTGTCCAATTTGTTAGCATATAGTTTTTCATAATAATCTCATATAATTGTTTGTATTCCTGTGGTGTTGGCTGTTATTTCTCCTATCTATTTGTGATTTTATTTGAATCCTTTCTATTTTTTTTCTGATAAGCTTGCCTAGATGCTTATCAATTTTATTGATATTTTCAAAGAACCAAGTCCTGGTCTCATTACTGTGTTCCATTATTTTTCTAGTTTCTATATCATTTATATTTTTTAATATTTCCTTTCTTTTGCTGGTCTAGGTTTTTGCATGTTGTTGTTTTTCTAGCTCCTTTAGGTGTAAGGTTAGGTTGTTTGAGATTTTTCTTGCTTCTTGAGGTAGGCCTGTAGTGCTATAAACTTTCTACTCAGAACTGCTATTGCCTCATCCCAGAGGTTTTAATACATTGTGTTTTAATTTTCATTTGTTTTCATGTATTTTTTTAAATTTATTCTTTTATTTCCTGGTTGACCCATTCATAGTTTAGTAGCATGTTATTTAACCTCCATGTATTTGTGCTCTTTCTAGATTTCTTGTGTTGACTTCTAGTTTCATAGCTTTGTGGTCAGAAAAGATGCCTGGTATGACTTCAATCTTGAATTTCTGCAGGCTTGTTTTTTGGCCTAATATGTGATCTACTGTACACAAAGTTCCATGTGCATTTGAAAAGAATGTGTATTCTGCTGTTTTAGGATGGAATGTTCTGAATATATTTGTTTCAATACATCTGGACCAGTATGTCATTGAAAGCCATTGTTTCCTTGATTTTGTGTTTGGATGATCAGTGCATCGATATAAGTGGGGTGTTAAAGTCCCCTACTATTATTATATTATTACCAATTAGTTCTTTTATGTTTGTTATTAAATGTTGTATGTATTTGGGTGCTTTTATGTTTGGTGCATAATTATGATTGTTATATCTTCTTGTTGGATTGTTCCCTTTATTCTTATATAGTGCCTCTCTTTTTCTTTTGTTATAGTCTTTTTAAAAAATCCATTTGGGAGAGCTTCACTGGCTCAGTCAGTGGAGCATGTGACTCTTGATCTTGGGGTTGTGAGTTTGAGCCCCACCTTGGGTGTAGAGATTACTTAAAAATGAAATCTTTAAAAAGTAAATCTAGTCTATTTTGTCCAATATATGTATTGCCATTCTGACATTCACTTGAAATACAGATGTTTCTCCATCACCTAACTTTCATCTATAGGTATCTTTTGGTATAAAATGTGTCTCTTATAAGCAGCATATAGATGGATAGTGCTTTTTTTTTTTTTAATTTAAATTCAAGTTAGTTAACATAAAGTGTAGTACTGGTTTCAGGAGTGAAATTTACTGATTCATCACCTACGTATAACAGCCAGTGCTCATCACAACAAGTGACCTCCTTAATGCCCATCACCCACTTAGCCTATCACCCCACCCACCACCCACCAGCAATCCTCAGTTTGTTCTCTCTAGTTAAGAGTCCCTTATGGCTTACCTTCCTCTCCTTTTTTATCTTATTTTATTTTTCCTTCCCTTCCCCAAGTTCATCTGTTTTGTTTCTTAAATTCTACATACGAGTGAAATCATATGGTATGTGGTTTTCTCTGACTGACTGATTTCACTTAGCAAATACACCCTAGCTCCATCCATGTCCTTGCAAATGGCAAGATTCCATTATTTTTTATGGATGAGTAACATTTCCCATCTTCTTTTAAAAAAGAGATTTATTTATTTACTTATTTATTTATTTATGAATGAAAGAGGGAGAACTATATGAAATATAGAGAGAGGGAGAAGGAGAGAGAATATGAAGCAGACTTTGCACTGAGCCCAGAGCCTGACACAGGGCTTGATTTCACCACCACAAGACCATGACCTGAGCTGAAAACAAGAGCTGGCTGCTTAACTGACTGAGACACCTAGATGCCCCTATACTACATCTTCTTTATCCATCCATCATTTGATGGACAGTTTGGCTCTTTCCGTAATTTGGCTATTGTTGACAGAGCTGCTATAAACATTGTGGTCCATCTGCCCCTTCAAATCAACATTTTTGTGTCCTTTGGATAAATACCTAGTAGTGCAATTGCTGGGTCATAGGGTAGTTCTATTTTTAACTTTTTGAGGAAACTCCATACTGTTTTCCAGAGTGGTTGTACAAGTTTGCATTCCCACCAAAAGTGCAAAAGAGTTCCCCTTTCTCCAAATCCTTGCCTACATTGATTGATTCTTGAGTTAATTTTAGCCATTCTCACAGGTATGAGGTGTTATCTTATTGTGGTTTTGATTTGTATTTCCCTGATGATGAGTGATGTTGACTTTGTTTTCATGCCTTTTAGGCATTTGTATATGTCTTCCTTGAAGAAATATCTGCTCATGTCTTCTGCCCGTTTCTTAATTGGATTATTTATGTTTTGGGTGTTGATTTTGATGAGTTCCTTATAGATACTGATAGGTCATTTGTAAATATGTTCTCCCATTCCATCAGTTCCCTTTTAGTTTTGCTCATTGTTTCCTTTGTTTCCTTTGCTGTATAGAAGCCTTTTATCTTGATGAGGTCCCAATAGTTCATTTCTGCTTTTGCTTGTGTTGCCTCTGGAGACATGCCTAGTAAGAAATTGCTGCTGCCAAGGTCAAAGTTGTTGCTGCCTGTGTTCTCCTCTAAAATTTTGATGGTTTCATGAATTACACTTAGGTCTCTCATCCATTTTCAATTTATTTTTGTGTGTGGTGTAAGAAAGTGGTCCAGTTTCATTTTCTCCATGTCCCTGTCCTGTTTTCCCAACACCCTTTGTTGGAGAGACTGTCTTTCTTCCATTGGATATTCTTTCTTGCTTTATCAAGATTAGCTGACCATATAGTTGTGGGTCCATTTCTGGATTCTCTATTCTGTTCCATACATCTATGACTCTGTTTTTGTGAAAGTACCAAACTGTCTTAAAAATTACAGCTTTGTAATACAACTTGGAAGTCTAGAATTGTGATGCCTCCCACTTTGCTTTTCTTTTTCAACATTCCTTTGGGTGTTCAGGGTCTTTTCTGGTTTCATAAAAATATTGATTGCTTGTTCTAGTTTAGTGAAAAATGCTGCTGTTATTTTGATCAGGATTGCATTGAATGTATACATTGCTTTGGGTAGTATAGACAATTTAATGATATTTGTTCTTCCAATCCATATGTCCAAAATGTTTTTCCATTTCCTCCAGTCTTCTTCAATTTCTTTCAAAAGTGTTCTATTGTTTTCATTGTATAGATATTTTACCTCTTTGGTTAGGTTTATTCCTAGGTATCTTATTGTTTTTGGTGCAATTGTAAATGCTATTGATTCCTTGATTTCTCTTTCTACTGCTTCATGATTGGTGTATAGAAATGCAACATATTTCTGTACATTAATTTTATATCCTGCAATTGCTGAATTCATTTATCAGTTCTAGCAATTTTTGGTGGAATGTTTTGGGTTTTTTACATAGTATATCATGTCATCTGCAAATAGTTAAAGTTTGACTTCTTCCTTGCTGATTTGAGGCCTTTTATTTCTTTTTGTTGTCTGATTGCTGTGGCTAGGTCTTCCAGTGTTATGATGAACAACAATTGTAAGAGTGGACATCTCTGTCATCTTCCTGACCATTGAGGAAAACCTCTCAGTTTTTCCACAGTGGATGATATTAGCTGTGAGTTTTCTGTATATGGTCTTTATGATGGTATGTTTCTTCTATCCCTACTTCCTTGAGGGTTTTTATCAGGAAAGGATGCTATATTTTGTCAAATGGATTTTCTGCATCTATTCAGAGGATCATATGGTTCTAGTCCTTTCTTTTATTAATGTGGTGTATCATTTTCATTGATTTGCAGATACTGAACCACCCCTGTAGCCATGGAATAAATGCCACTTGATCATGGTGAATATTTTAATGTACTGTTGGACTCAATATATTAATATTTTATTAAGAATTTTTGCATCCATGTTCATCAGGGAAATTGGCCTATAATTATTTTTAGTGGAGTCTTTGTCTTGTTTCAGAATCAAGGTAATGCTGGCCTCATAGAATGAGTTTGGAAGCTTCCCTTCTGATTCTTTTTTATTCTTTTTTAATTTTTTTATTATTACGATTTTTTTAACAGTTTCAGAAGGATAGATATTAACTTTTCATTAAATGTTTGGTAGAAATCCACTGGAAAGCCATATGGCCCTGGACTCTTCCTTGTTGGAAATTTTTGATTACTGATTCAATTTCTTTGCTGGTTATGGATCTATTCAAATTTTTCTCTTTCTTCCTGTTTCAGTTTTGGTAGTTTATATGTTTCTTAGAATTTATCCATTTCTTCCAGATTTTCCAATTTGTTGGCATATAGTTGCTCACAATATTCTCTTATAATTCTATTTCTGCACTGCTGGTTGTGATCTCTCCTCTTTCATTCATGATTTTATTTTTTGGGTCTTTTTTTCTTTTTTGTAAGTCTGGCTACGGTCTTATCAATTTTGTTAATTCTTTCAAAGAACCAGCTGCTTGTTTTGTTCATCTGTTCTACTGTTTTGTTTTGTTTTTTAATTTTCTGTGTCATTTATTTGTGCTCTAACCTTTACTATTTTCCTTCTTCTGCAGGCTTTACACTTTATTTGAGTTTTTTTTTCCAGCTCCTTTAAGTGTAAGGTTACAATGTGCATTTGAGACTTTTCCTGCTTCTTGATGGAGGCATGTATTGTTATATAATTCCCTCCTAGGACCACCTTGTCTGCATTCCAAAAGTTTTGGACTATTGTGTATTCATTTTAATTTGCTTCCATGTATTTTTTCTTCTTTATTATTTTCCTGGTTAACCCATTCATTTTTTTTTCTAGTGTAAACATAACTTTTTTTTTAATTATGTTATGTTAATCACCATACATTACAACACTAGTTTTTGATGTAGAGTTCCATGATTTATTGTTTGTATAACACCCAGTGCTCCATGCAGTACGTGCCATCTTTAATACCCATCGCCAAGCTAACCCATCCCCCTCCCCTCTAGAACCCTCAGTTTGATGAACCATGAGAGACTATGGACTCTAAGAAACCCATTCATTTTTAAGTAGGATCTTCATGAACCTTCATGAATTTGTGATCTTTCCAAATTTTTTCCTGTTGTCTTCAAGTTTCATAGTGTCATGGTCTGAAAATATGCATGGCATGATCTCAATCTTTTTATATTGGTTGGGGACTTTGTGATCCAATATGTGATCTATTGTGGAGAATGTTCCATGTGTACTCAAAAGAATGTGTCTTCTGCAGTATTAGGATGAAATGTTCTGAATATATCTGTAAAGTCCACCTGGCCCAGTGTGTTATTCAAAGTATTCTTGTTGATATTCTGCTTAAATGATTTGTCCATTGTTGTGAGTGAGGTGTTAAAGTCCCCTATTATTGTATTATTATCAATGAGTTTCTTTATATTTCTTATTAATTGATGTATATATTTTGCTGCTCCCAAGTTGCAGGCATAAATATTTACAATTCCTAAATCTTCATGCTGAATAGACTGTTTTATTATGACATATGGCCTTTCTTCATCTCTTATTACAGTGTTTGGTTTAGAATCTAGTTTGTCTGATAAGTATGATTATTCCACTTTTTTAAATGCCCATTAGTATGAAAAATGCTTCTCTATCCCCTCAATTTCAAACTGATAGTATCTTTAGTCTAAAATGAGTTGCTTTTAAGCAGCATATTGACAGCTGTTTTTTTTTTTTTTTAACCACTCTGATACTCTGTGTCTTTTTATTGGAGGATTTAGCTCATTTACATTCAGAATAATTATTGAAAGATATGGATTTAGTGTCACTATATTAGCTGTAAAGATGCTGTTCCTGTAGATTGTCTCTGTTCCTTTCTAGTCTTTGTTATTTGGTCTATCTTTCCCACTCAAATGGTCCCCTTTAATATGTCTTGCAGAACTGGTTTAGTGTTCATGAACTCCTTTCATTTTTGCTTGTCTTGGAAACACTTAATTCTTCTTTTCTGAATGAAAGTCTTTCTACATAAAGTATTATTGGTTGCATATGTTTCCTATTTAGCATGTTGAATGTATCATGGCACTCCTTTCTGGCCTGCAAATTTCAGTGGACAGGTCTGCTGCTAACCTCATGTGTCTACACTTGTAGGTTAAGGATGTTTTGTCCCTAGCTGCTTTCAGAATTTTCTCTTTATCTTTGTATTTTTCAAGGTCTCCTATGATATCTCGTGTTTACCTGTTTCTGTGGATTTTCAGGGGAGTTCTCTGTGCCTCTTGGACTTAATGCCTGTTTCCCTCCTCATATTATGGAAGTTCTCAGCTATAATTTGTTCAAATAAACTTTCTGCTCCTTTCTTCTTCTGGGATTCCTATGAGACAGATATTATTTCACTTTATGGAATGGCTGATTTCCCTACATCTATATTTGTGAACTAATAGTTTTCTTTTCCTCCTGTTTTAAGTTTATTTTCCATAATTTTATCTTCTATATAACCTATTCATTCATCTGCTTCTGCCATTCTTGTAATTACATCCAGTCAGTTTTCCATCTCAGTGATGCCATGTTTTATTTCAGCCTGACTAGGTTTTAGGTCTTTTATCTCTACAGCAGAGGATTCTTTGACATTTTCTATGCTTCTTTCAAGCCAGCTAGTATTGTTATGACCATGGTTCAAAGTGTTTTTTTTTTTTTTCCAGATATGTTGTTTATATCTGTTCTGAAAAAATCCCTGGCTGTGATTTCTTTTCTTTTCTCTTTTCTCTTTTCTTTCTTTCTTTTTTTTTTTTTTGTGATTTCTTCTTGATACTTCTTTTTGGGAAAATTACTTTGTCTTGTAATTTTGTATGTTTCCTGTTCCTGAGTGTAATGCTATATTAAGAAGGGGCATAAACTGTCCAGGGCCTGGAACTTCAGGTAGTGTTTCTGGTGTATGCTGTGTGCACTGTGCTGTTCAATTTGGCTGCTCTTTTACACAGCTCAGTTCTCTGCAGAGTTCCTCTCTGCTTGCAGTGGGGACTGTTTGGACCTTTAGCTAGGTTTGCTTTAATTTGTTTGTTAAAATAAGCTTGGAAAAGGAGAGGAGTTAAGATGCTGGAGGAGTACAGGACCCTAAGTTCATCTGGTCCCTGGAATTCAGCTAAATAGTTATCAAATCATTCTGAACATCTGCAAAATCAAGCGAGTATCAGAGAAAAGAAATGATGCAATTCTGCAAATAGGAAAGCAACCACCTTTTGGAAGGTAGGACATGTGGAGACCTGAATCTGGAGCGATATATTGGAGGATACTGCAGAGTGGAAGGAGCTTGTTTAAGGAGGTTGCTGCAAAGTATTGCAAGCAGCAGAGAGCAAAATCAGAACTTTTAAAAGTCTGCTACAGTGGGATACATCCCTGGCTTAAATGTGGTCAGGTGATAAAGTGGGGCAGAATCCCAGCTGGGACAGTGTGCTCTCAGGATCACTGGGGTCACAAGAAGAATGGGGGTGCCTGAGTGCAGCAGAGTTCCCAGGTATCAGAGTGGGGATGTTGGCTGAAAACAGTGAGTATAGGTGCCAGATTTCTCCTCGGTGTTCCATTAATGTCAAACCCACTGCTTGGTCATGCAACCGCTCTCCTGGCAGGGGCCCAGCAATAGGCAGGAGTGTGGTGAGACCCCACCACCTTCCCCCAGGAGGTAGAGTACAGGTCTGCACTATAGAAGAATGTAAAATTTAGAGACTTGAAACTCAGTCACATGCCTGTGATAAAAATGTTTGTTCAGAGGCTGGGTGAACACAGAATTTGAATAAAAACCAGGGAGACAAAAGTAATTGACTGCTGTTCTGTGAGGGCTCACTTGAAGAGTGGAGGGTAGGAACTCTTAGCTCCAAGGTTAGAGATCTGGGTGACACCATTCTCATCCTGCCCATCAGTGCTGAAAGTCTTCAGGGAGCAGAACAGTGTCACATAGTGGAATCTGGAGCCGCTTACACTAAGCCTGGCCCCCTGGCAAGGGAAAGACATTTCCACAAATACAAAGACACCTGAGAATCTGCAAAATGGACTCTACCACCAGGATACCAACAAAAGCAGATTGCTCACACAAGTTTACTGATCATAGAGGGCTGCAAAGCTTCAGCTCTTGGGGAAAACAATATATAGCATTTGTGGGGCTTTTTAATTCTTTTGTTATTTTTTTAGCTATTATTTTTTTCTACTTTTTAAACTTTTATTGTTATATATATCTTAGATATGTTAGATATTTTTTGCTTTCCATTCATTGTATTTATTTTATTTTATTTTTGTATATATATATTTTTTTTCGTTCCTATTTTGGGATCTAATTTCTTTTAAGAAGCAGACCAAAATACACTCGGGAGCTAGTATTTTGTTTTGTTCTGTTTTGTTTCTGGTTTGATTTTTTTCTTATTTTGTTTCGTTTTTGTTTTCTTTTGCTTTGCTTGTTATTTTTTCCATTGTTGTTGGTATTATTCTCTTTTCTCTTTTTTCTTCTATTCTTTTCTGGACAATTTTTTTTTAATGTTTTATTTATTTGACAGAGAGAGAGTGCACACACAAGCAGGGGGAGTGGCAGGCAGAGGGAAAGGGAGAAGCAGACTCCCCACTGAGAAGAGAGCCTGACGTGTGGCTTGATCCCAGGACCCTGGGATAATGACCTGAGCTGAAGGCAGACGTTTAACCAACTGAGTAATCCAAGCACCCCTTTTTTCTAGATATATTGATGAGATGGAAAAATTAACAACAACAACAACAACAACAACAACAAAGTACAGGAGGTAGTACTCACTGCCAGGGATTTAACCAAAATGGATGTAAGATGTATGAACTAAAATTTAAAGCAATAATTATAATGATACTACCCAGGCTTGAAGAAAGCATAGAAGACACTAGAAAAAATATCATTGTAGAAATAAAAGAATTAAAATCGAATCAGGCAGGCCTGTTTCATCTGGTCCCTTGAATTTTGCTGGATATCTATGAAACCATTCTGAACACACATGAATTCAACCTGAGATGTAAGAACATTTATCTGGATTACTAACAATGAGAAAAATGACTACTTCTTGCAAGGTGAAAGGTGCAGAACATTGAATCTTCAGGGAAATATTGGAAGATAAACAGAGGGGGTAGGGAGCCTCCATAAGCTGGCTACCAGAAAGTGATATAACACCAGAGCAGAAAATCAGGACCTTTACCCTTAGAAATCTGCTCCAGTGAGATACATCCTTTCTGAAAAGGGCACAGATGAATAGAGCAGAATTCTAGATGGATCATTGTTGTCCCTGTATCCCAGGAGACTCAGAATAAATGGGGGAGCCTGAATCGATACAGTGCCCAAGTAGTGGAGTAGGGAGACTGGTTATGGTCAGCCAGCCCAGGGACTCTCAGCTCCAGTCACTGTAAAACAGGAGTCCAGCCCATAGGGAGACCACTCTTTGCTTGACCACTCTAGAAAGGACTAGAAGGTGCAAGCTGTTTAACATCCCAGGAGAAATACAAAACAGCTTGCATTTATGACAGAGCAACAGCTCTGAGGGTGGTGTAGCCCCCAAAAGAACACTAGGGTGGTACCCAGCCATGACCCAGGAGTCGAGTAAGAGGGTGCACTCCAAGCCCACGTCTGCTAGCAACTGCAAAGGCACAAAGCACAGAGACTCTCTCAGGTCCCCAGAACTCCCCTGGGAGAGTGGCAGTGGGTGAGAACCTCGGGATTCAGTGTTTTGGCACACACATAGCCTGCACCTACCACTGAGCAAGAGCTCTCAGGGCTGTATAGCCACCGAAAGGTTACTGGGGCAGCACCCAGCCATAACCTGGGAGCTGTGGAAGAGGGCATATGTACGAGGCCATGGCTGCTCACAACTGCAAATGCACAATGCACAAAGACGCTTGTGGCCCTCCAGAACTCCCCCATGGGAGAGTTGTAGCAGGTGCAAATAGCACAAGAATGTGGAGTTTGGCATACACAGAAATGGAGACAGTTTGACCTGGAGGGTTTATTGAAGAAAGGGGACCACGAACTTGCAGATCTGGGCCAGAGATTCCAGTATGGCCATATTTGCTCTGACCCTCTAAAGAGAAGCTGAAATCCACCAGGGAAAAAAAAGCCACACAGCCTACTAACTCACATTAAGCCCATTCCCTTGACAAGGGGTGGGGCAACTCCACCCACGCAAAGACACCTAAGAAGCAGAGCAGCAGGCCCCTACCTGAGAAGACAGACTGGAAGAACAAGTGAATAATAGGGAAATAAACTTATTTCCCAAAGGACTGTAAAACTCCAGCGCCAGGGGAAAATAATATACGGAGCTCCAGGTTTTTCATCAGGACTCACTTATACTTCAGGCTAAAATTTTACATTTCTTTGTTGTTTCTTTTCTTTTTTCTTTTTCTTTTTTTTTTTACCCTGTTTGCATTTATTATTTCCCTACTTATGTTTTTAAGTCTTTTTTAACTTTTTTTTTACATCTACATTTTATAGATCTATGTTCCATACTAGTCCATTTTTACTCTATTCAATTTTATCTTGATATATATGTAAGTTATAATATCTTTGCAATTTTGGGATATAGTGTCTTCTAACACACAGACCAAAAATCAAGCAGGAACAGACAGATCACCCTATTTTGTCCACTCTGAGAAATTATAGTCTCTATTCCCACCCCCTTTTTTTAATTGTTTTGGATCATCTTGACTTTGTTTGCACAACTGTGATAGCTTCCTACCACTTCAGATTTTTTTCTAGGGTGCATTTTGATTGGGTCATGGTAGATATTTTGAACTCTGTCCATTCGCTCAACCATCCCTCGACTGAATGACTAGGAGGAGGAACTTTCCAGAAAGAAAAGAACCTGAGACAATGACCTCTGCCACAGAACTAATGGATATGGGTATAAGCAAGATGTCAGAGATAGAATTCTGGATAGCAATCTTTAGCCAATAGCTACACTTGAAAAAAAGCACTAGTGACAATATAGAATCTATAAGAAAATAAATGAGATCTAATCAGGATGTATTTAAAAATGCTATGAATGAGATGCAGTTTAACCTGAATACTCTAACAGTCAGGGTAAATGAGGCAGAAGAGAAAATCACTGATCTAGAAGTTAAGCTGATGGAAAGGAAGGAAGTTAAAAAAAAAAAAAAGAGAAAGGCAGCTAGTAACCCATGAAAAAAGGCTTGGAGAGTTAATGATGCCATGAAATGTTCCAATGTAAGAATTATTGAGATACCCGATGGGGTGGAGTGAGAGAGAGGGCTAGAAGGTATATTTGAGTAAATCATGGCTGAGAACTTCCCTAATCTGGGAAGGGAAACAAGCATTCCTGTCCAAGAGTGAGAGAGGACCCCTCCCAAAATCAATAAAAATAGATTAGCACCCCAGCATATAATAGTGAAGCTTCCAAATCTTACAGCCAAAAAAACTATCCTGAGAGTGGCTAGGGAGAAGAGGTTCCTTACATATGTGGAGGAACATCAGAATAACATCAGACCTATCCACAAAAACCTGGATTGCCAAAAAGTGATGGCAAGAGATATTCAGGGTAATAAATGAGAAGAATATGCAGCAAAGAATACATGAGCCAGCCAGGCTGTCATTCAGAATGGATGGAGAGATAGAGAAATTCCAGAACAGGCAGAAACTGAAGGAATATGTGACCACCAAGCCAGCCCTGCAAGAAATATTAAGGGGAATACTGTAAGAGAAGAGAGACCCCAAGAGTCACATAGAAAGAAACAGAGAAAATCAACAGAAACAGGGAATTTGCAGTCAATACAATGACACTAAATTAATATCTTTCAATAGTTATTCTGAATGTAAATGGGCTGAATGCTCCCATGAAAAGACACAGGGATTCAGATTGGAAAAAAAGCAGGACCTATTCATATGCTTTCTACAAGAGAATCATTTTGAACCTAAAGACACCTCCAGATTGAAAGAGAGGATGGAGAACAATTTACCAAGCCAATGGGCCTCAAAAGAAAGCTGGGGTAGCAATCCTCATATCAGACAAATTAGATTTTAAACAAAAGACCATAGTAAGAGAGGTAGAGGGACACTGTATCATTCTTAAAGGGTCTATCCAACAAGAAAATATAAAAATTGTAAATATCTATGCCCCCAACATGGGAGCAGTCAATTGTATAAATGAATTAATGACCAAAATAAAGAAACATACTGATGATAATACATTAATAGTAGGAGACTTCAACACTCCACTCACAGCAATGGACAGATCATCTAAGCAGAAGATCAATAAAGAAACAAGAGCTTTGAATGACACATTGGACCAGATGGACTTCACAGATATATACAGAACATTCCATCCTAAAACAGCAATATGCTCATTCTTCTTGAGTGCACATGGAACTTTCTCAGAATCAACCACATACTAAGCCACAAATCAGGTCTCAACCAATACCAAAATACTGAGATTATTCCCTGTGTATTTTCAGACCACAATGCTTTGAAACTGGAACTCAACCACAAGAAGAAATTTGGAAGGCACTCAAACAACTTGGAGGTTAAAGAGCAACGAGCTGAATAATGAATGGGTCAACCAGAAAATTAAAAAAAAGAACTTAAACAATTCATACAAACTAATGAGAAGGAAAACACACTGGTTCAAAACCTATGGGATACTGCAAAGACAGTCCTAATAGGGACATACATAGCCATCCAAGCCTCTCAAAAAAGTCAAAAAATCCCAAATGCACAAGATAACCATTCTCCTAAAGGACCTGGAGAAAGAATAGCAAATAAAGCCTAAACCAAGCAGGAGAAGAGAAATAATAAAGATTAGAGCAGAGATCAATGAAATAGAAACCAGAAATAACAGGAACACTGATCAACAAAACAAGAAGCTGGTTCTTTGAAAGAATTAATAAGATCAATAAACCTCTGGCCAGACTTATCCAAAAGAAAAGAGAAAGGATTCAATTAATAAAATCATGAATGATAGGGGAGATATCAGTACTAATACCAAGGAAATAGATGCAATTATTAGAAAATATTACCAGCAACAATATGCTAACAAATTAAGCAATCTGAAAGAAAGTAAGGCATTCCTGGGAAATTTTAAACTTCCAGGACTGAAACAGGAAGAAATAGACAATCTGAACAGACCAATAACCAGCAAGGAAATTGAAGCAGTAATAAAAAACCCAAAAAACAAGAGTCCAGGGCCAGATGGCTTCCCAAGGGAATTCTACCAAACATTTAAAGAAGAAATAATTCCTATTCTACTGAAGCTATTAAAAAAATAATAAAAATGTAAGGAAAACCAAACCCATTCTATGAGGCCAGCATTATCCTAGTTCCAAAACCAAAGACCCCATCTAAAAGGAGAATTACAGACCAATATCCCTGATGATCATGGATGCCAAAATACTCAACAAGATCCTAGCCAATAGGATCCACCAGTACCTTAAAAGAATTAATTATTCACCATGACCAGGTGTGATTTATCGCTGGAGTGCAAGGGTGGTTCAACATTTGCAAATCAATCAATGTGATAGATCACATTAACAAAAGAAGAGACAAGAACCATATGATCCTCTAAATTGATGCAGAAAAAGCATGTGACAAAATACAGCATTCTTTATTGGTTACAACTCTTCAAAGTATAGGGATAGAAGGAATATACCTCAATATCATTAAAGCCATCATGTGAAAAGCCCACAGCGAATATCATTCTCAATGGGGAAAAGCTGACAGCTTTTCCCTTAAGGTCAGGAACACAACAGGGATGCCCAATCTCAGCACTTTTGTTCAACACACTGTTTAGAAGTCCTAGCCTCAGCAATCAGACAACAAAAAGAAATAAAAGACATTCAAATTGGCAAAGAATAAGTCAAAATCTCTCTTTGCAGATGACATAATACTTTATGTGGAAAACCCAGAAGACTCCACCCCCAAATTATTAGAACTCAAACAGCAATTCAGTATCATGGCAGGCTACAAAGTCAATGCACAGAAATCAGTTATATTTCTATACACTAACAATGTCACTGAAGAAAAAGAAATTAAGGAACCAATTCCATTTACAATAGCACCAAAAACCATAAGATATCTAGTAATAAACCTAACCAAAGGGGTAAAGGGTCTATAATCTAGAAACTACAGAACACTTATGAAAGAAATTGAGGAAGACACAAAGAGATGGAAAAGCATCCCATGCTCATGGATTGGAAGAATAAACATTGTTAAAATATCTATGCTGCCCAGAGCAAACTACACTTTCAATGCAATCCATGTCAAAATACCACTGACATCTTTCACAGAGCTGGAACAAACAATCCTAAAATTTGTATGGAACCAGAAAAGACCCTTAATTGCTAGGGGAATGTTGAAAAATAAAAGCAAAGTTGGAGGCATCACAATTCCTGACCTCAAGCTATATTACAAAGCTGTAGTCTTCAGGACAGTACAGTACTGGCACAAAACAGAGACATAGATTAATAGAACAGGATGGAAAACCCAGAAACGAACCCACAACTG
>NC_058419.1:61176494-61182418 GCF_002201575.2 Neomonachus schauinslandi
GGGGGTGGTGGTGGTGAGTCACTTAAAAAAAAAAGTCACAACAAATGATGGGAAAACTGGAAAGCAATATGTAAAAGAATAAAACTGGACCACTTTCTTACACCATACATAAAAATAAAGTTAAAATGGGTGAAACACTGGGCGCCTGGGTGGCTCAGTCGTTAAGCGTCTGCCTTCGGCTCAGGTCATGATCCCAGGGTCCTGGGATCGAGTCCCACATCGGGTTCCCTCCCCGGCGGGAAGCCTGCTCTCCCTCTCCCACTCCCGCTGCTTGTGTTCCTGCTCTCGCTATTTCTGTCTCTGTCAAATAAATAAATAAAATCTTAAAAAAAAAATGGGTGAAACACCTAAATATGAGACAGGAAACCATCAAAATCCTATAGGAGAACACAGGCAGCAACCTCTTTGACATCACTCAGAGAAACTTCTTATTGGGGTTTCTGGGTGGCTCAGATGGTTAAGCATCTGCCTTCAGCTCAGATCATGATCCCAGGGTCCTGGGATTGAACCCTGCATTGGGCTCCTTGCTCAGCAGGGAGCCTGTTTCTCCCTCTCCCTCTGCCTGCTGCTCCTCCTGCTTGTGCTCTCTCTCGCTATTTCTCTCTTCCTGTCAAATAAATAAATAAAATCTTTAAAAAAAAAAAGAAACTTATTAGGCATGTCTCCAGAGGCAAGGGAAACTAAAGCAAAAATGAATGACTGGAGCCCATCAAGATAAAGAGCAGCTGCAAAACAAAGGAAACAATCAATAAAACTAAAAGGCAAACAACAGAATGGGAGATGATATTTGCAAGTGACATATCTGATAAAGGGTTAGTATCTATAATCTATAAAGAACTTATCAAACTCAACACCCAAAAAAGAAATAATCCATTCAAAAAATGGGCAGAAAACATGAAAAGACATTTTTCTGAAGAAGACATCCTGATGACACATGAAAAGATCCTCAACATAACTCATCATCAGGGAACTACAAATCAAAACTACAATGAGATACCACCTTACATCTCTCAGATTGGCTAAAATTACACATGAAACAATAGATTTTGGTGAGGACACAGAGAAAGGGGAAACTTCTTGCACTGTTGGTGGGAATACTACCTGGTGCAGCCATTCTGGAAAACACTATGGAGATTCCTTAAAAAGTTAAAAATATAATTATCCTATGAGCCAGCATTTGCAATACTAGGCATTTACTCAAAGGATATAAAAATACGGATTTCAAGGGCCACATACACCCTGATATTTATAACAGAATTCATTATCAATAGTACCCAAATTATGGAAAGAGCCCAGATGTCCCTCAACTGGTGAATGGATAAAGAAGTGGTGTGTGTGTGTGTGTGTGTGTGTACATATACACACATATATATACACACATATATATATATATATGTATATATATATATATATATGTGTGTATATATACACGCATATATATATAATGGAATATTACTCAGTCATGAAAAAGAACGAAATCTTGTGGGTGGAAGTAGAATGTATTATGCTAAGTGAAATAAGTCAGTCAGAGACAAATACCATATGATTTCAATTATGTGTGGAATTTAACAAACAAAACAGATTAACCTAGGGGAAAGAACAAAAAAAAAAAAAAAGAGAGGGAGGCAAACCATAAGAGGCTCTTAACTATAGAAAAAAAAGAACTGGTTGCTGGAGGGGAGGTGGGTGAGAGATGAAGTAAATGGGTGATGGATATTAAGGATGGCACTTGTTGTGATGAGCCCTGGGTGTTACATGTAAGTGATGAATCACTGAATTCTCCTCCTGAAACCAATATTACACTATATGTTAACTAAGTAAATTTAAATAAAACTTGAAACAACCAAACAGAAAAAAACATCAATAGAACAGATCAATGAAACCAGGAGCTGGTTCATTGAAAAATCAAATCAACCTCTAGCCAGACTTATCTAGGAATACAAAGAGAAAGGACTGAAATAAACATAATCAGAAATGAGAGAGGAGAAATAACAACCAAAACCACAGAATTACAAACAATTATAAAAGAATATAATGAAAAACTATATCCCAACAAATTGGACAACCTGGAAGAAATGAATAAATTCCTAAAAACACATTAACCACCAAACTGAAACAGGAAGAAATAGAAAACTTGACAAGACTGATAATCAGTAAATAAATTGAATCACAAAACAAACAAACAACAAACAAGCAACAAAAAACTCCCAGCAAACAAAAGGCCAGAGCCAGATGACTTCACGGACAAATTCCACCAAACATTTAAAGAAGAGTTAATACCTATTCTTTTTAAACTACTTAAAAAAAAAAAAAAAGAGGAAGGAAAACTTCCAATTCCATTCTATGAAGCCAGCATTATCCTGACTGCCACCAAAACTGGATAAAGACAGCACAAAAAAAGAGAAATACTGGTCCATATCCCTGATGAATACAGATATAAAAATCCTCAAGAAACTACTAGCAAACCGAATTCAACAATACATTCAAAAAACCATTCACCAGGATCAATGGGGATTTATTCCTAGGTTTTAAGGCAGTTCAATATGCATGAAGCAATCAATGTCATACATTATATCCTTAGGAGAAAATATAAGAATCAGATGAATATTTCAATAGATGCAGAAAAAGCATTTAACATAGTACAACATGCATTCATGATTAAAAACAAACAAACAAACAAACAAAAACACAAAGTAGCTCTAATGGAGACATGCCTCAAAATTATAAAGACCATATATGAAAAACACACAGCTAACATCATGCTTAAGGGAAAAAAAGAAAAAAAAAAACAACAACAGAGCTTTCCCCACAAGGTCAGGAATACAAGGATGTCCACTCTCACCTCTTTTATCCAACATAGTACTGGACTTCCTAGGTGCAGCAATCAGACAACAAAAAGAAATAAAAGTCATCTAAATGAGTAAGGAAGAAGTAAATCTTTCAATATTTGCAGATAACCTGATAATATTTATAGATAACCTGAAAGTCTCCAAAACAAAACTGCTAGAATTGATAAATGAGTTCAGTAAAGTCTCAAGATAAAAAATCAATGTACAGAAATCTGTTGTATTCCTATATACCAATAATGAAGCAGTGGAAAGAGAAATTAGAAAACAATCCATTTTGTAATTGCACCCAAAATAATACAATACCTAGGAATAAACTTAACCAACGAGGTGAAAGACCTGTACTCTGAAAAGTATAAAAGACTGATAAAAAAAAAAAAGAAAAATTGAAGATGACACAAAGAAATGGAAAGACAGTCCATGCCCATGTTTTGGAAGAACAAATATGTTAAAGTGTCTATACTACCCAAAGCAATCTACACATTTAATGCAATCCCTATCAAAATACCAAAAAATTTTCACAGAAGTAGAACAAACCATCTTAAAATCTACATAGGACCACAAAATTCCCCAAACACCCAAAGTATCCCTGAAAAAGAAAAACAAAGCTGGAGGCATAACAATTCCAGACTTCAAGTTATATTACAAAGCTGTAGTAAACAAAACAGTATGAGAGGCTATGGACTCTGAGAAACAAACTAAGGGTTCTAGAGGGGAGGCGGGTAGGGAGATGGGGTAGCCTGGTGATGGGTATTAAAGAGGGCATGTACTGCATGGAGCACTGGGTGTTATATGCAAACAATGAATCATGGAACACTACATCAAAAACTAATGATGTAATGTATGGTGATTAACATAATAAAAAAGAAACCAACAAAATCAGAAAACAACAACAACAACAAACAAACAAAAAAAACAGTATGGTATTGGCAGAAAAAAAAATAGACATATAGATCAAGGGAACAGAATAGAAAACCCAGAAATGAACCCACAATATATGGTCAGTTAATTTTTGGCAAAGCAGGAAAGAATATGCAGTGTGAAAAAACATAGTCTCTTCAAAAAATGGTGTTGGGAGAACTGGACAGCAACATGCAAAAGAAAAAAACTGGATCACTTTATTACACTTTACACAAACATAAATTCAAAATGGATTAAAGACCTAAATGTAAAACCTGAAATAATAAAAATCCTAGAAGAGAACACAGGCAGTGACTTCTTTTGACACTGACTGTAGCAACTTGTTTCTAGATATGTTTCCTGAGATAAGGGAAAGGAAAACAAATACAAACTATAGGGACTACATCAAAATAAAAAGCTTCTGCACAACAAAGGAAACAATCAACAAAACAAAAAGTCAACCTATGGAATGAGAGAAGGTACTTGCCAGTAACATATCCAATAAAGAGTTAGTATCCAAAATATATAATGAACTTAAAAAACTCACTCAACACCCAAAAAAACAAATAATCCATTTAAAAAATGGGCAGAAGACATGAATAGAGATTTTTCCAAAGAGGACATCCAGATGGCCAACAGACACATGAAAAGATGTTCATCATCACTTGCCATCAGGGAAATGCAAATCAAACGTGCAATGAGATAGCACCTCACACCTGTCAGAATAGCTAAAATGAACAACATAAGAAACAACAGGTTTTGGTGAGAATGTGGAGAAATAGGAACTTTCTTGCATTGTTGATGGGAATGCAAAGTGGTTCAGCCACTGTGGAAAACAGTATGGAGATTCCTCAAAATGTTACAAAAAGAACTACATTATAATCTAGCAATCACACTACTGGGTATTTACCCAAAGAATACATGAATAGTAATTCAAAGGGATACATGCATCCCTATGTTTATAGCAGCATTATTTACAATAGCAATGATACAAAAGCAGCCCAAGTGTCCATTGACTTATGAATGGATAAGTAGGATGTGACATATATATAAAATGGAATATTATTCTGTCAGAAAAAAAATCAAATCTTGCCATTTTCAATGACATGGATGGAGTTAGAGCATGATGCTAAGTGAAATAAGTCATTCAGGAGCACCTGAGTGGCTCAGTAGGTTAAGCATCTGTCTTTGGCTCAGGTCATGATCCCAGGACCATGGGTCGAGCCCTGTGTCAGGCTTCCTGCTCAATGGGGACTCTGCTTCTCCCTATCCCTCTGCCTGCCACTCCCCCTGCTCGTGCTCTCTTTGTCAAATAAATAAATAAAATCTTTAAAAAAAATGAAATAAGTCATTCAGAGAAAGACAAATACTGTATGATTTCACTTACATATGGAATTTAAGAAACAAAACAAATGAGCAAAGGGGAAAAAAAAAAAGGTGGGGGAGAGAGGCAAACAAAGAAACCGGCTCTTAACTATAGAGAACAAACTGATGGTTACCAGAGGGGAGGGACGTGGCTGTTGGATTAAATAGGTGATGGGTATTAAGAAGTGAACTTGAAATGAACACTATGTGTTGTATGGAAGTGCTAAATCTCTATATTGTACACCTTAAACTCATATAACACTGTATGTTAACTAACTGGAATTAAAATGAAAACTTAAAAAGCCAAAACCCCCCATAAATTTTAGTTAAGTATAGGCAGCATGTAAAGATCAGTTTCCTGGGGTGCCTGGGTGGCTCAGTCGGTTAAGTGGCTGCCTTTGGCTCAGATCATGATCCCAGGGTCCCGGGATCAGGCCAGCATCAGGCTCCCTGCTCGGCAGAGAGCCTGCTTCTCCCTCTCCCTCTGTCTGCCGCTCTGCCTACTTGTGCTCTCTATCTCTGTTAAATAAATAAAAATCTTAAAAAAAAAAAGATTAGTTTCTTGGCTCTCTTGGGTCACATTGGTAACAATAATACCTTGTAAACATAAAATTCTTTTAAACTTGCATGATTATTTTATGTTTACAATAAAACAAGCCTGAAGTATAAGTCCTATATCCTCATTAAAAAAAAAAAAAAAGGGGCGCCTGGGTGGCTCAGTTGGTTGAGCGACTGCCTTCGGCTCAGGTCATGATCCTGGAGTCCTGGGATCGAGTCCCACATCGGGCTCCCTGCCGAGCAGGGAGCCCGATG
>NC_058419.1:61482518-61710526 GCF_002201575.2 Neomonachus schauinslandi
AATTCCAGCCAAGAAGTAGAACATTATTCTACCCATTGTCCGTAAGCAGTAACACAAAAAGGTCTCAGGGAACTGAACAGGACTCCAGGCAAGAACAACTATTTCTAAAACCTGCTGATACTTGCAATAAGGGCTACTGGCCCATTAATCTTTCACTGGGTGTCACTGATTCCAGAAGAGTATGAGTCAACCTGTGGAGATAACTCAGTTATTATCAGAAAGAGGTGTAATGGGCTAGGTTGGTGGGTGATTTTCCAGGTATTAGTTCTTCCAAAACGAGGCCCGTTTTCAGACCCCTTTCTTACACACACACACACACACACACACACACACACACACACACACACACCACAATTCCACAATTTAAGGAGTCATAGGTCTGAAAAGGACCTTAGAGGTCATTCTAATCCCCTAGCTTCCTCCACACCCTAACAATAACACCACAAGTGGTCCTCCAGGCATTACTTGTGAACAGCTTCAATTACAGTGAACTCACAATTCCTGCGGCATCCCTATACTGTTTTTGTTCAGCATAAAATTTTAGAATTTTTTTTGAGGTTGAGCTGAGCACTGTTTCTTTTTATGTTTCTTTGATACTAATAATTCATATTCATAAACTCATTTCTGTTTTTGTGAAGCATTTGCAATAGGAAGCCTTCTCTCCTCCAAGTTTATATTTCCAGTTTCTCTAACCAGTCTTTAAAGAAAAAAAAAAAAAACTAGTCTTAATAAGCTGTAATGTCCAGAGGTCTCTCCTCTAAATATGTTCCAGTTTGTCAATTTCTCTCTCCTGCAGAGGGTGGTCCCCAGAACTGAATGTCATGTTCCAAGTATTATATGACTAGCATCATGTAGAGTATTGCAGGATCCTCATTATGGACCATGTATTTCTCTTTTAGCTCTCCTACATGGTGAGGAATAGTTTTTCTCATTTTGGTTTTAATTTGCATTTCTCTGCTTACTAAGAAGTTATACACATTTTGATATATCAGTTGCTTTTTTGGATGTTTCATTTGGGGGAATATCTGTGCAAAACTTTTGCCCCATTTTTAAAAAAATTCTTTATCTTGTCTCTATTCCAAATACCAGCCTTGTGACACATAATTTTTTAGGTTTTAATTTAAATTCCACTGAGTTAACATACAGTATAATATTAGTTTCAGGTGTACAATAGAGTGATTCAACACTTCCATACAACACCCTGCACTCATCACAAGTGCCATTTTTAATCCCCATCACCTATTTAACCTATATCCATCAACCTCCCCTCTGGTAACCATCAGTTTGTTCTCTATACTTAAAATTCTGTGTCTTGGTTTGCCCCCCCCCCCTTTTTTTTTAATCCCTTTGCTCATTTGTTTTGTTTCTCAAATTCCACATATGAGTGAAAACATATGGTATTTGTCTTTCTCTGACTGACATATTTTGCTTAGTTCCATCCATGTCATTGCAAATGGCAAGTTTTCATTCTATTCTATGCTGAGTAATAGTCTATGGTATATATATATATATATATATATATATATATATATATACCACATCTTCTTTATCCATTCATCTATGTATTGACACTTGGGCTATTTCAATAATTTGACTCTTGTAGATAATGCTGCTATAAATATTGGGGTATATGTATCCCTGCAAATTAGTATTTTTGTATTCTTTGAGTAAATACCTAGTAGTGCAATTACTGGATCATAGGGTAGTTTTATTTTTAACTTTTTGAGGAAACTCCATACTGTTTTCCAGACTGGCTATACCACTTTGCTGTCCCACCAATGGTGCAAGAGAGTTCCCCATTCTCCAAACCTTTACCAACACCTTTTACTTTTTGTGTTTTTGATTTTAGCCAGTCTGACAGGTGTGAGATGATATCTCATTGTAGTTTTAGATTTTCTTTCCCAGATGATCATTGACGATGAATATCTTTTCATGTGTCTGCTGGTCATCTGTATGCCTTGGGATAATGTCTATTCCTGTCTCCTGCCCATATTTTAATTAGATTATTTGTTTTATTTCCTGTTGAGTGTTGTAAGTTCTTTATATATTTTGGTTACTAACTATTTATCAGATATGTCATTTGTAAATGCCTTCTCCCATTCTGTAGGTTGCCTTTTAGTTTTATTGATTGTTTTCTTTGCTGTGCAGAAGTTTTTATTTTGATCAAGTCCCACTAGTTTATTTTCCCTTGTCTCAGGAGACATATCTAGTAAGAAGTTGCTATGGCCCATGTCAAAGAGGTTACTGATTCTGTACTTCTCTGGGATTTTAATGGTTTCCTGTCTCACATTTAAGTCTTTCATCCATTTTGAATGCATTTTTTTGTATGGTGTAAGAAAGTGGTCTAATTTCATTCTTTTTTTTTATTCTTATGTTAATCCCCATACATTACATCATTAGTTTTAGATGTCATGTTCCATGATTCATTGTTTGTGCATAACACCCAGTGCTCCATGCAGAATGTGCCCTCCTCAATACCCATTACCAGGCTAACCCATCCTCCCACCCCCCTCCCCTCTAGAACCCTCAGTTTGTTTTTCAGAGTCCATCGTCTCTCATGGTTTGTCTACCCCTCCGATTTCCCCTGCTTCATTCTTCCCCTCCTGCTACCTTCTTCTTTTTTTTTCTTAACATATGGTCTAATTTCATTCTTTTGCATGTTGCTGTCCACTTTTCCCAACACCAGTTGTTGAAGAGACTGTTTCCCCCCCCCCCCCCCCCCCCCCCCTCGATATTCTTCCCTGCTTTGTAAAAGATTACTTGACCATATAATTGTGGGTCCATTTCTGGGTTTTCTATTCTGTTCCATTGACCCATGTGTCTGTTTCTCTGCCAGTACCATACTGTCTTGATGACTACACCTTTGTAATATAGCTTGAAATCTGGAATTGTGATGCCTCCAGGTTTGTTTTTCTTTTTTCTTTTTTTTAAAAGATTTTATTTATTTATTTGAGACAGAGAGAATGAGAGAGACAGAGAGCACATGAGAGTGGGGAGGGTCAGAGCGAGAAGCAGACTCCCTGTCGAGCAGGGAGCCCGATGCGGGACTCGATCCCGGGACTCCAGGATCATGACCTGAGCCGAAGGCAGTTGCTTAACCAACTGAGCCACCCAGGCACCCAGGTTTGTTTTTCTTTTTCAGGTTTACTTTGGCTATTCAGGGTCATTTGTGGTTCCATACAAATTTTAGAATTGTTTTTTCTAGCTCTGTGAAAAAATTGGTTGGTATTTTCATAGTGATTGCATTAAATGTGTAACTTTGGGTAGTATAGCCATTGTAACAATATTTGTTCTTCCAATCCATGAGCATGGAATGTCTTTCCATTTCTTTGTGTCATCATCAATTACTTTCATCAGTGATTTATAGTTTTCAGAGTAGAGGATTTTCACCCCTTCTATTAGGTTTATTCGTAGGTATCTCATGGTTTTTGTGCAATTATAAGTGGGATTGATTCCTTGATTTATCTTTCCGCTGCTTTTTTATTGGTGTATAGAAATGAAAGATTTGTACATTGATTTTGTATCCTGTGACTTTACTGAATTCCATTATCAATTCTAACAGTTTTTTGGTGGGGTTTTTCAGGTTTTCTATATAGAGTATAATGTCATCTGCAAACAATGAAAGTTTTACTTCTTCCTTGCCAATTTGGATGCCTTTTATTTCTTTGTGTTGTCTGATTGCTGTGGTTAGAACTTTCAGTAATATGTTGAATAAAAGTGGTGAGAGTGGACATTCCTGTCTTGTTCCTGACCATAGAAGAAAAGCTCTCAGTTTTTACCTATTGAGGATGATATTAGCAGTGAGTTTTTCATGTATTGCCTTTATTATGTTGTGGAATGGTCTCTCTAACCTTACTTCGGTGAGGGTTTTTTTCTATCATGAATAGATGTTGTACTTTGTCAAATGTTATTTCTGCATCTACTGAAGTGATCATATGGTTCTTTTCTTTTATTAATGTGATGTATCACATTGATTGATTTGTGAATATTGATCCACATTTGCAACACAGGAGTAAATTCTGCTTGATCATGGTGAATGATTTTTGAGATACTGTTGGAGGAGATTATGCTAAGTGAAATAAGTCAAGCAGAGAAAGTCAATTATCATATGGCTTCACTTATTTGTGGAACATAAGGAATAGCATGGAGGACATTGGGAGAAGGAAGGGAAAAATGAAGGGGGGGAAATCGGAGGGAGAGATGAACCATGAGAGACTATGGACTCTGAGAAACCAACTGAGGGTTTTAGAGGGGAGGGGGGTGGGGGGATGGGTTAACCCAGTGATGGGTATTAAGGAGGGCACGTACTGCATGGAGCACTGTGTGTTATACAAAAACAATAAATCATAGATCACTACATCAAAAACTAATGATGTATTGTATGGAGACTAACATAATAAAATAAAATTAAAAATAATATATATTGTTGGATTTAATTTGCTAGTATTTTGTTGAGAATTAGTTCTCTTTTTAAAGTGCTGTCCTTATCTGGTTTGGTATCAGGGGAATGCTTGTCTCATAAAATGAATTTGGAAGTTTTCCTTCCATTTCTATTTTTTGGAAAAGTTTGAGAAAAATAGGTATTAACTCTTCTTTAAATGTTTGGTGGAATTCACCTGTGAACCTGTCTTGTCCTGGACTTTTGTTTGTTGGGAGATTTTTGATTACTGATTCAATTTCTTTGCTGGTTATTAGTCTTTCCCTTTCAATTTGGTTATGTTGTATGTTTCTGGGAATTTATCCATTTCTTCCAGGTTGTCCAATTTGTTGTCATATTGTTTTTCATTATATTCTCTTATAATTGTTTTTCTGTAGTGTTGGTTGTGATCTCTCCTCTTTCATTTGTGATTTTATTTATTTGGGTCCATTATCTTTTCTTTTTGATGAGTCTGGCTAGGGGTTTAACAATTTCATTAATTTTTTTCAAAGAACCTGCTCCTGGACCCATGGATCGGTTCTATTTTATTTTTTTAAATTTTCTATATTATTTATTTCTGCTCTAATCTTTATCATTTCCTTCCTTCTGCTGTCCTTAATTAGTTGTTCTTTTCCTAGTTGCTTTAAGTGTAAGGCTAGTTTGTCTATTTGAAATTTTTCTTGCTTCCTTAGGTAGGTCTGTAATGCTATATACTTCCCTCTTCTGATGGCTTTTGCTCTATCCCAAAGGTTTTGGACTGTACTGTGTTCATTTTCATATGTTTCATGTACTTTTATATTTCTTTGATTTCTTGGTTGATCCATTCATTGTTTAGTAGCATGTTGTTTAACCTCCATGTATTTGTGGTCTTCCAGATTTTTTTTTTTAATTGTTGATTTCTAGCTTCATAGCATTGTGGTCAGAAAAGGTTCATGGTATGATTTCAATCTTTATGTATCTGTTGGGGCTTATTTTGTGACATAATATGTGATCTATTCTGGAGAATGTTCCATGTGCACTCTGCTTCTTCTGGGACTCCTGTAGCATGAAGGTTATTACTTTTGATGCAGCCACTGAGTTTCCTAACTCTATTCTCATTTTGCATAATTCTTTTTCTCTTTTGTTCGGCTTCATTGTTTCCTTTACTTGTTCAATCTAGGTCATTAATTCATTCATGTACTTCTTCTAGCCTGCTGTTCATTACATCATGTGTGTTTCTAATCTCATTTATTGCACTCTTCATTTCTGATTGATTCTTTTTTAACTCTTATCTCTGTGGTAAGGGTCTCACTGATGTTTTCTATTATTTTCTGAAGCCCAGGGAGTATCCTTAATGATTGCTGCTTTAAATTCTCCATCAGACACGTTACTTATATTTTTTTCACATAGATCTCTGACTGTGGTTTTCTCTTGTTCCTTCATTTGGGATAAATTTCTCTGTCTTCATATCTTGTCTAAGTCTCTGCTGCCTTCTTTGTGTTAGAAAAGCCAGTTATGTCTCCTGCTCCTGAAAATAATGGTGTTATGATGAAATGGTCATGTAGTGCCCAGGGCATGGTGCTTCAGGGAGTGTCTCTTCAGTGTGTGCTCTGTGTGCTCTGTTGTTGTCATCTTCTGGCTGCTCTATCCTTTAGGCCAGTCATCTGCAGAGGCTCTCCTTGCCTGTGTTTGGAATGTAGCAAGTTTTTACTGGGTGTGTTCTGGTCTGCTTGTGAAATGAAACTTGTCAGCATCTCCACTGGCACTGAGGCCCTGAAAAACACTCTGGTACAGAGTGTGGTCAGGAGTTTGTGCTGGTCTCTTGGGGGAGGGACCCACAGCACTGGGACTGAGGTAAGCTTGACAAAGAAGGGCAGTTTTACTGGAGCTCAGGTGGGTGGTACTTGGTTTAAGCAAGTTAGGCAGCCAGCGTGGGCACTGCTGTGCTTCCTGCAGGTGGTTCTGTGTTTATGCTGAGGAACTAAGGAATGAAATAATGCCAGCCACCTTAGTTGTTCATGGAAATGTGTCTCCATGAAACCTGCTTCTCAGGGAGCATGCCAAGAATAGCAAATAATGCCCCCACTGTGTGCCCCAGGCACTCTTCAGATCACTGTTTCCATGATCTCTGCCCAGTGGTTGTTTGCCTGTTTTCTCTCCAAGAGCAGAAGAGTGCCCTCTGAGCTGTTTCCCAGTCAAGCCCACTGACATTTAAAACTCCAGGCTTTAAGCCCCGCTGGTTGCAAGAACTCACAAAATTTCTTTCTTTCTTTTTTTTTTTTAAAGATTTTATTTATTTATTTGACAGAGAAAGACAGCGAGAGAGGGAACACAAGCAGGGGGAGTGGGAGAGGGAGAAGCAGGCTTCCCGCCGAGCAGGGAGCCCGATGCGGGGCTCAATCCCAGAACCCTGGGATCATGACCTGAGCCAAAGGCAGACGCTTAATGACTGAGCCACCCAGGCGCCCCCAAAACTCACAAAATTTCTATCGCTCTCCTTCTCCAAGGCAATGGCTTTGGGGAAATGTTCTCTTTGTTCATTCCTCTATGTGTTCCTTTCTCTCTTGCCCTTCTCCATGACTACAGCTCCTTCCCTTCTGCAACACCTGCAATCTGTTTCTCCCCTAAACCACACCTCCACACTTCCTTCCTTCTTTGATGTTGCCTCTTCTCTCCCTATACTTGTGGAGTTTGTTCTGTCGATCTTCAGGTCAATTTCTGGGGTATTTATGATGATTTTAGTTATCTAGTCATGTTCATGGGATGAGGGAAGCCTAGGGTCCTCCTACTCCTCCATCTTCCTGCCTTTCCTTGTGACCATTATATTTATTATAAATATCTTCTTCCAGCCTGAGACGAGGCTTTTACTATTTTAACAGAGTCATTTTATAAACAGCAGTTCTTATTTGTAGATTGTTTAAATATATCAATCATTTTCTTTCTAGTTAGTTTTATGTAAAACCCTTAAGAAATCTTCCCAGACCCTGCAGACATGAAGATGTTCTCTTATATTCATTTACAAAGCTTTATTATGATTGTTTTTACTTTTAGAAGCAGAATCCATCTGAGATTGATTCACATGAAAGATTGGAGATAAGGATCAAATTTAATTTTTCCACATAGATATCCAATTTTTCTATCACTAGTAGTTGATAAAAACATCCATTTCCCAAAGCTTTGCAATGCTACTTTTGTCAAAGATCAAGTGATCGTACATGCACAGATCTGTTTCTAGTACTTCTATTCCATTTGCCTGTCTACCCTTGCACCAATACCACACTATCTTAGTTAGTATCAACTTTAATATCTTGAAATCTGGTATAGCAAGTTCTCCTACTTTGGTTTTCTTCATTAAGACTTGACTATTTGTAGTCCTTTATATTTCCTCCTAAAAATTAGAATGGGGGAGGGGGACAAGATGGCAGCAGAGTAGGAGACCTCGTTTCATTTGGTTCCTCAAATTTAGCTGGATATCTAGCAAACTATTCTGAATATACATGAATTCAACCTGAGATGTAAGAAGATTTATCTGGATTTCAACAAGCAGAAAAATGACTACTTTTTGCAAGGTAGGAGGTGCCTAACCTTGAATCTTCAGGGGAAATATCCGAAGATAAGTGGAAAGGGGAGGGATCCTCCATTAGCTGGCTGCCAGAAAGTGATATAATACCAGAGCAAAAAAATTGGGACCCTTGGAAATCTATTCTAGTGAGAGACACCCTCTTCTGAAAAGGACACAGGGAGTGAGTAGGGCAGAATTCTAGGTGGATCATTGTGGTCTCAGGATTCCAGGAGACTCAGAAAGAATGGGGGAGTCCAAAACTGATAGAGTGCCCAAGCATTGGAGCAGAGAGACTGGTTATGGTCAGTGAGCCCAGAAGGGACTTTCAGCTCCAGGCACCATAAATCACGAGCCAAGTGGGTAGGGAGACCGCCCTCTGCCTGACCACCCTGAAAAGGACTAGAAAGTGTGGGCTGTCATCTAACATCCTAGGGGAAATATAGAATGGCTTGCACCCACAACAGAGACAGCTCTCAGGGTGGTGTGGTCCACCAAGGGATGCTGGGGCAGCACCAGTATGACCTAAGAGCTGCAGAAGAAGGTGAACAAGCAAGCCCACAGCCGCTGGCAGTTACAGAGTCACAAAGCACAGAGACACTTGTGGGTCCCTATAAATCCCCTGGGAGAGGGGCAGCCAGCTGGAACGGCAGGATTCAGCAGTTTGGCACAAAAAGAGCCTATGCCCACAACTGGGCAACAACTCTCAGGGCATTGTGATCCTCAAAAGACATTGGGGCAGCACCCAGAGTGGCTTGGGAGCTGCAGAAGAGGGTGCACACTGAGCCCATGACGGCTAGCAATTGCAAAGTCACAAAGCACAGAGATGCTCATGGGTCCCCATGACTCCCCCCAGGAGAGGTGCAGGGGGCATGAATTGCATGAATCTGTGGAGTTTGGTATGTGCAGAGGTGGAGACAGTTTGAACTGGAGGATTTGTGGGGAGGGGGGGAACTGCTATATTATGGCTCTGGGCCTGAGATACCCACACGGCCGTGTTTGCTGACCCTCTAAAGAGAAGCTGAAAGACACCAGGGAACAAAAGCCACAGAGCCAACCAGCTGACATTAAGCCCATCCCCCTGACAAGTGATGGGGCAACTTCCCCCAAGCAAAGACACGTGAGAAGCCAAGCAGCAGGCCCTTCCCCAAGAAAACAGACTGGAAGAACAGGGGAATGATAGGCTTATTTCCCACAGGACTGTAAAACTCCAGCACCAGGGGAAAAGAATATAGGGAGTTCCAGGTGTTCCCTCAGGACTTGCTTATACGTCAGACTAAAATTTGGCATTTCTGTTTTAGTTTATTTTCTTATTATTTTTTTAACCCTACTTCCATTTCAAACAGATTCATATTTCCCAACCTATGTTTTTAAGTCACTTCTTAACTTTTATTTTTTCACATATATGTTTTATAGATTTATGCCCCATACCAGCCCATTTTTCACTGTATTCAATTTTATATTGATACATATGTAAGTTCTGATTTCTTTGCAATTTGGGGATATAGTGTCTTCTACCAGAGACCAAAATCAAGTAGGAACAGGCAGATCACTCTGCTATGTCACCCTGAGAGATTATAATCTCTCTCCCTGCCCCCATCCTTTTTTTTCTCTTTTCATTTTTATTTCTTTTTTATTGTTTTGGATCATCTTGGCTTTGGTGGTGTATCTATGCTAGCTTTTGACAACTTTGGATTTTTTCTAAGGTGCATTTACTTACGTATTTGTTGATATTTTGGACTCTGTATATTCCCTCAACCATCCCTCAACAGAATGACTAGGAGTAGGAACTCCCAACAAAGAAAAGAACCAGAGATGATGTCCTCTGCCACAGATCTAATGGATATCAATATAAGCAAGATGTCAGAGATAGACTTCAGGGTAGCAATCATAAAGCCAATAGCTAGGCTTGATAAAAGCATTAGTGAAAATATAGAATCTGTAAGGGCAGATATGAGATCTAGTCAGGCTGAACATGAAAATGCTATGAATGAGATGCAGTCTAAACTGGATACTCTCACAGCCAGGGTAAATGAGGCAGAAGAATGAATTAGTGATCTAGAAGATACTGATAGAAAGGAAAGAAGCTGAGGAAGATAGGGATAGGCAGCTAGTAGCCCATGAAAATGGAATTAGAGAGATCAATGACACCATGAAAGATTCCAATGTCAGAATTATTGGGATCCCTGAGAGTGTGGAGAGAGAGAGGACTAGAAGGCATATTTGAGCAAATCATACCTGAGAAATTCCTTAATCTGGGGAAAGAAACAAGCATTCATGTTCAAGAGGCAGAGAGGACCCCTCCAAAAATAATAAAAGAGATCAGCACCCTGACATATAATAGGGAAGCTTGCATATCTTAGAGCCAAAGAAGCTATCCTGAGAGCAGCTAGGGGGAAGAGATTTCTTACTATGGAGGAGAGACCTGGCATACAAGAAAGGGCTGGCAAGACATATTCAGGGTACTAAATGAGAAGAACATGCAGCCAAGGGTATTTTATCCAACAAAGCTCTCATTCAGAATGGATGGAGAGATAAAGAACTTTCAGGACTGGCAGAAACTGAAAGAATATGTGACCACCAAGCCAGCCCTGCAAGAAATATTAAGGGGGATTCTATAAAAGAAGAAAGACCCTAAAGGTAATGTAGACCAGAAATTAACAGAGACAACCTATAGAAACAGGTACCTTACAGGCAATACACTGTCACTAAATTCATATCTTTCAATAGTTAATCTCAATGTGAACGGGCTCACTGCTCCCATCAAAAGACACAGAGTTTCAGATTGGATAAAAAAGCAGGACCCATACATATGTTTCTACAAGGGACTCATTTTGAACCTAAAGATACCTCCAGATTGAAAGTGACGGGGGAGAACAATTTACCATGTCAAGGGACTGCAAAAGAAAGTTGGGGTAACAATCCTCATATCAGACAAATTAGATTTTGAACCAAAGACAGTAGTAAGAGATGTAGAGGGACACTGTATCATACTTAAGGGGTCTATCCAACAAGAAAAATCTAACAATTATAAATATCTATGCCTCCCACAGGGGGAGCAGCCAATTATATAAACCAGCTAATAACCAAAATAAACATATTGATAATAATATATTAATAGTAGGAGACATCAACACCCCACTCACAATGGACAGATCATGTAAACAGAAGATCAAGAAAGAAACAAGAGTTTTGAATGACACATTGGACCAGAGGGACTTCATAGATATATACAGAACTTTCCATCCAAAAAAAAAAAAAAAAAAATCCCAGAATACTCGTTCTTCTCAAATGCATACAGAATTTTCTCCAGAATAGATCACATACTGAGTCACAAATCAGGTCTCAACTGATACAAAAAGATTGAAATTATTATTTGATTATCCAATCAAAACGACAACCTCTTCTGCAAATGGTGCAGGGCAAATTGTACAAGGATATGGATGCAGCAAAAAGAAGGTACACATACACCCCAATGTTCATAGCAGTATTGTCCATAATAGCCAAACTCTGAAAGGAAATGAGATGTCCTTCAACGGATGAATGGATAAAGAAGATGTGGTTCATATATACAATGGAATACTACTCAGCCTTCAGAAAGGATGAATACCTACAATTTGCATCAACATGGATGGAACTAGAGGGTATTATGTTAAGTGAAATAAATGAAGCAGAGAAAGACAATTTTCATATGGTTTAACTCATATGTACAATATAAGGAATAGCGTGGAGGACCATGGGGGAAGGGAGGGAAAAGTGAACGGGAAGAAATCAGAGAGGGAGACTCTGGAATCTGGGAACAAACTGAGGGTTAGAGAAGGGAGGGGGGTGGACGGATGGGGTAACTGAGTGATGGGTATTAAGGAGGGCACGTGTAGTGATGAACTTTGGGTGTTATATGCAACTAACGAATCACTGAACACAACATCAAAAACTGATGATGTATTATATGTTGGCTAATTAAACATAATTAAAAAAATAATATTTTCCATAGTGGTTGCACCAATTTACATTCCCTCCAATAGTTCATGAAGGTTTCCATTTCTCCATAACCCCCTAACACTCATTTCTTCTTTTTTTTTGATAATAGCCATTCTAACAGGTGAGAGGTGATATATCATTGCATTTCCCTGATGAGTTACATGACTTCTTTATATATTTTGGATAATATCCCTTTATTGGATATATGCTTTGCAAATATTTTCTCCCATTCTTTAGGTTGCCTTTTAATTTTGTTGATGGTATTCTTTGCTGTGCAGATTTTTAATTTGATGTAGACCCACTTGTTTGTTTTTGCTTTGGTTGCCTTGCTTTTAGAATCAGAGACAAAAAAAAAAAAAAGAAGATTGATGTCAAAAAGTTTACTGCCCTTCTTTTGAGGAGCCTTATGATTTCAGGGCTTACAGTCAAGTCTTTAATTCATTTTGAGTTAATTTTTGTTTATGGTGTAAGATAGTAGTTAGTTTCATTCTTTTGTATGCTGTCATCATATGATCCAGCAATTTCTGGGTATTTATTAGAAGAAAACAAAAACACTGCTTCAAAAAGCCAATATATGGAAGTAATGTATGTACTCATCAGTGGATGAATGTATAAAAAACACATGGCCTATATTTTATCTATCTATCTATCATCTATCTATCTATCTATCTATCTATCTATCTATCTATCTATCATCTATCTATGAGATGGAATACTGCTGAGCCACAAGAAACAATGAATGAAATCTTTCTATCTGTGACAACATAAATAGACCTTGAGGGTATCATGCTGAGTGAAATAAGCCAGGTAGAAAAAGACAAATATCATATAATCTCACTTATATGTGGAATCTAAAAAAGCAAAATGAATGAAGAAACTAAACTAAACTCATGGATACAGAAAACAGAGTGGTGGTCGTCAAGATAAGGGAGGTGGTGGCTGAGTGAAATTGGCAAAGGGGGTCAGGAGATAAAGACTTCCAGTTGTGAAATGAATAGGTCATAGGATTTTTGTCATGGTGACTATGGATAATTAATTTTTGACAAAACAGGAAAGAATATCCAATAGAAAAAAGATAGTATCTTCAACAGTTAGTGTTGGAAGAACTGAACAATAACATTCAAAAGAATGAAAATGGGTTACTTTCTTACACCATGCACAAAAATAAATTTAAAATGGATGAAATACGTAAATGTGAAACAGGAAACCATAAAAATCTTAGAAGAACACACAGACAGTAACTTCTTTGAGATTGGCTGTAGCAACTTTTTTCTAGATATGTCTCTTGAGGTGAGGGAAACAAAAGCAAAAAGAAACTATTGGGACTTCATCAAAATAAAAAGCTTCTGCACAGCAAAGGAAACAATAAAAAAAAAAGTAAAAAGCAACTTATGGGATGAGAGAAGACATTTGCAAATGACATACCTGAAAAAGACAGTACTGAAAATATATAAAGAACTTACAAAACTCATCATCCAACAAACAAATGATCCAGTTAAAAAATGGGCAGAAAGCACGAATAGACATTTTTCCAAAGAAGACATACAGATGACCAACAAAAACATGAAAAGATGCTCAACATCACTGATCATCAGGGAAATGCAAATCAAAACTACAATGACATATCATACTGGTCAGAATGGCTAAAATCAACAACACAAGAAACAACATGTGTTGGCGAAGACGTGGAGAAAGGGGATCTCTCTTGTACTGTTGGTGGGAATGCAAACTGGTGCAGCCACTGTAGAAAATAGGAAGGAGGTTCCTGAAAAAGTTAAAAATAAAACTACCCTACAATCCAGCAATTGAACTACTATGTATTTACCCAAAGAATACAAAACTACTAATTCAAAGGGACAAAGGCACCCCAAGGTTTATAGCAACATTATCTGTAAGAGGCAAATTATGGAAAGAGTCCAAGTGTCCATCTATAGGTGAATGAATAAAGATGATGTGGTGTGGAGATATATATATACTACTGTGTATATATATATTATATATACATATAATATATATATATAATACTCAGCCATAAAAAAGAATGAACTCTTTCCCTTTGCAATGGCATGGATGGAGCTAGAGAGTATTATGCTAAGTGAAATAAGTCATTCAGAGAAAGACAATAACATATAATTTCACTCACATGTGGAATTTAAAAAACAAAACAAACAACCAAAGGGGCGAAAAAGAGAGAGGCAAAGCACAAAACAGACTCTTAATTATAGAGAATAAACTGATGGTTACCAGAGAGGAGGTGGGGAACTGGGTTAAATAGGTGATGGGCATTAAGGAGTGCACTTGCGATGAGCACTGGGTGTTGTCTGGAAGTGTTGAATCACTCTATTGTACACCTAAAACTAATATCACACTGTATGTTAACTCAGTGGAATTTAAATAAAAACTTAAGAAAAAAACAATTATATATTTTTTGGAATTTGAAATATATTTAAAATTAGAAGACATTAGGACATATAAATATAAATTAGATAAATGTAGTTCAAATGATCAAAGGTCATTATACTATTCATGAAGTGGTTACAGTGTGTGTGTGTGTGTGTGTGTGTGTATAGAGAGAGAGAGTCAAGGACAGAAGAGAGTGACTAAAAGAAAACTAAAGGAATATATAACTAATAACCTTAAGAAGCTAATAGAAGATTAAAATGGAATAAATAAATATCAAACCAAAAGAAGAAAAGCCTGGAGAGAAAATAGGAACAGAGACAGATGAGACATTTAGTAGTAAAAAGTTATTTATGTAAAATATATATGTCTGAAATACATTACATGTAAATAGAGTAACTAATCTACATGTGCATTCTCTGTGCACTCTTCACAGTCTAATTAATCTAATTAATTAGATTAAAAGATAATCTAATTAATCTAATTAAAAGATAAAGATTGTCAGACTGGATAAGCATAAAACCCAATTTTATCCCACCTGTAAGAGACACATATTATATCAAAAGTTAGAGAAAAAAAATAAAGATGGAAAAATTGTACAATGCAAAAACTAACCAAAAGAAAGTTCGTATTGCTATATTAATATCAGAAAAATTAAACATTATGGCAAAAATTTACTAGAGGTAAAAAGGACATTTCATAATGGTAAAAAAGTTAATTTATTGTTGAGGATATAACTCTTCTAAATTTGTATGTACATGGTCACATAGAATTAAAACATAAAACAAAAACAATGAATCGTGGATCACTACATCAAAAACTGATGATGTATTGCATGGTGACTAACATAATGAAATAAAATTAAAAAAAACACAAAACGAAGAGACAGAATTAGAAGGAGAAATAGACAAATATACAATTATAATGGGGTATTTTAACAGGTTTCTTGCAGTAACTGATAAAAACAATGTAGGCCAGAATCAGTATAAAGGCATAAATGATGTAAAAAATACAATTAAGAAACTTGACCTACTAGACAAAAATGAAACATTGTCTCCATTGACTGTGAACATTTTTTTTTAGTGCAAATGAAATATGGAAGGGGAGCTAAGATGATAGCGTAGTAGGAGGACTCTAGGTTCATCTCTTCCCTCCAACACAACTAGATAGCTATCAAATCATTCTGAATATCCATAAAATGGACTAAAGGACTGAGAGAACAAACTCCACAACTAGAAGGAAAGAAGAAGATGCATTGAAAATGGTAGGATGTGCGAATTTGTGGTTTAGGGGAGAAACCTCACAAGTGCTGTGGAAGGGAGGGAGCCCTGGTGTCAAAGAAAGGAGAGAAAGTGAAGAGTGCACAGGAGAATGCACAAGAAGAACACTTCCCCCAAAGCCTTTGGGTGGGAAAACAAGAGGAGCTGATTTTTGTGAGTTTTTGCAACCACCAGGACTTAAAGACTGGAATTTTAAAGGTTGGCAGGTGTTGCTGGGATAGAGCCCTAAGGGTGCTGCCCTACTCCTAAAAAGAAAGAAGGCAAGCAATGTAGGTGCAGATGGCACAATCAGAAGGGGGCTCAAAGGGGAGACATTGTTTGCTCTTCTCAGAGCACAACTGAGAGAGATGGCATTCAGAGACTCTTCTCCAAGGACGAAAGAGCTGGCAGGCACCATTTCCCTCCCCTGCCCTTTGGCATAGATGCAGAAACACCAGCTGATGGCGACTCACCATGAACCTGACTGCCTAGCCTGCTTGCTCCAAGTCCCATGCCCTTGCACTTTGGCACAACTGGCCTTCTCGAGTAAACTTGCATTAGTCCCAGCATGGTGAGACCCTCCTCAAGAAGACCAGTGCAGGTCTCTGCCACAGCATATCCCTAAATTTTGGAGTTCTAAAATCAGCAGGCTTGGCTGGGATAGAGCCCAAAGTGCACTGTGCTGTTCCTGGCAGGCAAACAAACTAGAGACAGACAGGGTGAAAATAGCAATATTAAAAACCCCTGGGATGCAAAGGGGGAGATTATTCACTCTTCTGGGAGTGCTTCCCTGAGAACAGCAAGCACAGAGACCCCTCTTGGGGCAGGGGGGAGGGGAAGGAGCTGGCTGGTACCATGACCGGCCCCTGTCCCTCAGCATAAACCAACTTCAGTAAACAATATAGTGCCAACACTGGCTGCATAATTTGCTTACATCAAATCCTGCCTGCCTGCACTAGGTCAGTACTGCCTTTGTTCAACAAGTGTGCCTCAGTCCAAGTGCAGTGGACCTGTTCCCCCAGAAAACCAGCAGAAACCTTGGCACACACTACAGCTCCTAACCACAGAGTTCTGCAAGGCTTCAGTTCTAGTGGGCAGTACCATCAAGTCTCTTAACAAGTCGACCAGAGCACATCTAGTTAAAACTCACCACACTCTGGCCAAGTTCCAAAGGCAAAGAGAACCTCTTGAGACAACTGACCTGAAGGATAAAGCAGTCAAAATACAGCAGCAGAGTGCACGCAGCATACACCAGAGACATTCCCTGAAGCACTAGGCTGTGGACACTATATGAACTCTTCTTCATAATGCCATTACTTTCAGCAACAGGAAATATAACAGGCTTTCCAAAAACACAGAAGATAGAGACCCAGACAAAATGCCAACATGGAGGAATTCAACCCAAAAGAAAGAACAAGAAAAGGTCACAGCAAGAGATCTAATTGAAGCAGATATAAATAATATGCCTGGTCCAGAATTTAAAGCAACAATTATAAGAATACTAGCTGGTGTGAGAAAAACATGGAAGACATCAGGGAGAACTTTACCCCAGCGAAAAAAGAGCTAAAAAACAATCAGACTGAAATGAAAAATGCAATAACCTGATTCAAATTCAACTGGATGCAATGATCACAAAGATGGAAGAATCAAAGGAATGAATAAGTGATATAGAAGACAGAACTATGGAAAATAATGAAAGTGAACAAAAAAGAGAAAGAATTATGGATCAGGAGAGTACACCTAGGAAACTCAGTGACTACATCAAAAGTAGTAACATTATTATCATAGGAGATCTAGAAGAAGAAGAGAGAGAAAAGGGAGCAGAAAATTTATTTGAAGAAATCATAGATGAAAACTTCCCAGATCTAGGGGAGGAAACAGACATTTAAACCCAGGAGGCACAGAGAGCTCCCATTAAAATCAACAAAAGCTGACCAACACTGAGACATATTGTAATTACATTTGCAAAATATAGCAATAATGAAAAAATACTAAATGTAGCAAGAAAAAAGAATTCCCAAACTTACAAAGGAAAACCCATAAAGCTAGCTGAGATCTCTCAACAGAAATTTGGCAGGCCAGAAGAGAGTGGGATGATATATTCAATGTGCTGAATGGGAAAAGTCTATAGGTAAGAATATTGTATTTAGGAAGGTTATTCTATTCTGTATACAGAATAGACGGTAAGATAGTTTCCCAGAAAAACAAAAACGGAAGGAGTTCATGACCACTAAACCAGCCCTGCAAGAAATATTAAAGGGCACACTTAAATGGTAAGAGAAGACCAAAAGTGACAAAGATTAGAAAGGAACAGAGAAAATCTCCAGGAACAAGAAAACAAGTAATAAAATGGCACTAAATACATATCTATCAATAATTACTCTGAATGGAAATGGACTAAATGCTCCAATCAAAAAGCATAAGGTGTCCGACTGGATTAAAAAAAACAAAACAAAAAAACAAGACCCATCTATATGCTGCCTACAAGAGACTCATTTGAGACCTAAAGACACATGCAGATTGAAAGTGAAGGGATGGAGATCCATTTATCATGCAAATGGAGGTCAAAAGAAAGCCAGAGTAGCAACACTTAGATCAGACAAACTAGATTTTAAACCAAAGGCTGTAATAAGAAATGAAGAAGGGCACTACATCATAATAAAGAGGACTGTCCAACAAGAAGATCTAACAATTGTAAATATTTATGCCCCCAACTTGGGAGCACCCAAATATATAAAACCTTAATAACAAACATAAAGGAACTCATAAATAATAATACAATAATAGTAGAGGACTTTAACACTCCACTTACATCAACAGACAGATAATCTAAGCAGAAATTCAACAAGGAAACAATGGCTTTGAATGGCACACTGGGCCAGATGGACTTAACAGATATATTCAGAACATTTCATCCTAAAGCAGCAGAATACATATTCTTTTCAAGTGCACATGGGACATTGTCCAGAATAGACCACATACCAGGTTACAAATCAGGTCTCCAAAAGTACAAAAAGATTGAGATCATACCATGCATAGTTTTGACCACAATGCAGTGAAATGAAATCAACCACAAGAAAAATTTACAAAGACCAGAGATTTACATGGTGATTAAACAACATGCTAATAAAGAATGAATGGTGGGGCGCCTGGGTGGCTCAGTTGGTTAAGCAACTGCCTTCAGCTCAGGTCATGATCTCAGGGTCCTGGGATTGAGCCCCGCATCGGGCTCCCTGCTCCACGGGAAGCCTGCTTCTCCCTCTCCCACTCCCCCTGCTTGTGTTCCCTCTCTCACTGTGTCTCTCTCTGTCAAACAAATAAATAAAATCTTTAAAAAAAGAAAAGAATGAATGGGTCAGCCAGGAAATCAAAGAAATAAAATAATACATGAAAACACAACTGCACAAAACATTAAAGATGCAGCAAAGGCATTCCCAACAGGGAAGTATATTGCAATACAGGCCTACTTCAAGAAGCAAGAAAAATCTGAAACGACCTAAACTTATACCTCAAGGAGCTAGAAAAAGAACAGATGACGCCTAAAGCCAGCAAAAAAAAAAAAAAATGGAAATAATAAAGATTAGAGCAGAAATAAATTATATAGAAACAAACAAAAAAACCTGGTAGACCAGATTATTGAAACCAGGAGTTGTTTCTTTGAAAGAATTAATAAAATTGATGAACCCCTAGCCAGATTTATCAAAAAGAAAAGAGAAAGGACCCAAATAAATAAAATTGTAGCTGAGAGATGAGAAATAACCAGCAGCACAGAAATACAAACAATTATAAGAGAATATTATGAAAAATATATGCCAACAAATTTGACAATCTGGAAGAAATGGATTAATTCCCAGAAACATAGAAACTACCAAAACTGAAACCATAAGAAATAAAATCTGAACAAACTGATAACCAGTGAAGAAATGGAATAAGTACTAAAAAATCTCCTAACAAACAAAAGTCCGGGGCCTGATGGCTTTACAGGTGAATTCTACCAAACATTTAAAGAATTAAAACCTATTCTTCTCAATGTCTTCTAAAAATAGATAAGGAAGGAAAACTTCCAAACTCATTCTATGAGGCCAGCATTACCCTGGTTCCAAAACCAGACAAAGATTCCACTTAAAAAGAGAACTATAGGCCCAAATCCGTGATGAATATGGATGCAAAAATTCTCAACAAAATACTAGCAAACCAAATCCAGCAGTACATTAAAAAAAAATCATTCATGGGGCGCCTGGGTGGCCCAGTTGGTTAAGCGACTGCCTTCGGCTCAGGTCATGATCCTGGAGTCCCAGGATCGAGTCCCGCATCGGGCTCCCTGCTCGGCAGGGAGTCTGCTTCCCCCTCTGACCCTCCTCCCTCTCATGCTCTCTGTCTCTCATTCTCTCTCTCTCAAATAAATAAATAAAATCTTTAAAAAAAATTAAAAATAAAAAAAATAAAAAAAATCATTCAGCTTGATCAGGTGGGATTTATTCCTGGGCTGCAAATATGGGTTTATGGTCAGAAATCAAGGAACATGACGTCCCACATTAAAGAAAGTAAGTATAAGGATTATATGATCTTTCCAATAGATGTAGAAAAAGCATTTGACAAAGTACAACATGGATTCATGATAATAACCTTCAGCAGAGTAGGTTTAGAGAACATGTCTCAACATAATAAAGGCCATATATGAAAAACCCATAGCTAATATCATCCTCAGTGGGGAAAGACTGAGAGCTTTTCCTATAGAGTTGGGAGCAAGATGGAGATTTCCACTCTCACCATTATTATTTAACATAGTGCTGGAATACCCAGTTTCAGCAATAAAACAAAAAGAAATAAAATGCATCCAAATCGGCAAGGAAGTCAAACTTTCACTCTTTGCACCTGACAAGATACTCTATATAGAATTGCCAAAAGATTCCACCAAAAAATTGCTAGAACTCATACACAAATTCAGTAAAGTCAGAGTATAAAATCAACCTACAGAAATTTGTTGCATTCCTATACACTAATAATGAAGCAGCAGAAAAATAAAGGAATCAATCTCATTTACAATTGCACCAAATGATAAAATACCTAGGAAAAGCCCTAACCAAAAGATCTATATGAAATAAATTGAAAATAGTATAATAAATGGAAAAAACATTCCATGCTCATGGATTAGAAGAACAAATATTGTCAAATGTCTATACCACCCAAAGCAATCTACATATTAAAGTAATCCTTATCAAAATACCCACAGAATTTTTCACAGAGCTACAACAAACAATCCTAATATTTCCATGGAACCACTAAAGACCCCGAATAGCCAAAGCAACCTTGAAAAAGAAAAGCAAAGCTGGAGGCATCACAATTCCAGACTTCAAGTTCTATTACAAAGCTGTAGTGATCAATGCAGTATGGAACTGGCAAAAAAACCAAAACAACAGCAACAACAACAACAACAACAACAAAACAGACACATAGATCAATGGAACAGAATAGAAAACCTAGAAATGAACCCACAACTATGTGGTCAACAAATCCTTGATGAAGCAGGAAAGAATATCTAAAAGAAAAATGACAGTCTCTTCAACAAATGGTGTTGGGAAAACTGGACAGCAACATGCAGAAGAATAAAACTGGACCACTTTCTTATGCCATGCACAAAAATAAATTCAAAATAGATGAAAATCCTTAATGTAAATCAGGAAACCATCAAAATTCCAGAAGAGAACACAGGCAGTAACCTCTTTGACATTGGCCATAGCAACTTTTTACTAGATATGTCTCCCAAGGCAAGGGGAACAAAAGCAAAAATAAACCATTGGGACTTCATCAAGACAAAGTTTCTCCTGCATGGCCAAGGAAACAATCAACAAAACTAAAAGGCAACCTTCAAAATGGGAGAAGATATTTCTGAATGACATATCTGATAAAGGGTTAGTATCTAAAATATATAAAGAACTTATGAACTAAACACCCAAATACAAATAATCCAGTTAAAAAATGGGTAGAAGATGTGAATAGACATTTTTCCAAAGAAGAAATTCAGATGGCCAACAGACACATGAAAAGTTGCTCAACATCACTTATCATCAGGGAAGTACAAATCAAGACTACAATGAGATATCACCCTATATCTTTCTGGATGGCTAAATTAACAACTCGGGAAACAATAGGTGTTGGCCAGGATGTGGAGAAATGGGAACCCTCTTACACTGCTATTGGGAATGCAAACTGATGCAGCCACTCTGGAGAACAGTTTGGAGGTTCCTTAAAAAGTTAAAAATAGAACTAGCCTACAATCCAGCAATTGCACTACTAAGTATTTACCCCAAGGATACAAAAATGTGGATTTGAAGGGACACATGTACCCTAATGTTTATAGCATCATTATCTATAATAGTCAAATTATTGAAAGATCCCAAATGTCCATTGTCTGATGAATGGATAAAGAAGATATATCTATCTATCTATCTATATATATATATCTTCTTTATCCATTCAATATATATCCATCATATATCATATATATATATATATGATATATATACACACACACACACAAACACACACATGGAGTGTTACTCAGCCATAAAAAAGAATGGATCTAGGTAGAGAGTATTATACAAAGTGAAATAAGTCAGTCAGAGAAAGACAAATACGATATGATTTCAGTCATATATGGAATTTTAAACACTAAACAAATGAACCCATTGAAATAAAAAGGAGAGACAAACCAAGAAACAGATGCCCAACTACAGAGAACAGACTGATCATTACTGGAGGGGAGGTGTGTGGCAAGGAATGGGTTAAATATGTGATGGGCATTAAGAAGAGCTCTTGTGGAGGGCGCCTGGGTGGCTCAGTTGGTTAAGCGACTGCCTTCGGCTCAGGTCATGATCCTGGAGTCCCTGGATCGAGTCCCGCATCGGGCTCCCTGCTCGGCGGGGAGCCTGCTTCTCCCTCTCCGGCTCCCCCCTCTTGTGCTCTCTCTCTCTCTCTCACTCTCTCTCTCAAATAAATAAATAAAATCTTTAAAAAAAAAAAAAAGAAGAGCTCTTGTGATTAGCACAGGGTGTTTTACATAACTGATGACTCACTAAATTCTAAACCTGACACTAGTGTTGTACTGTATGTTAACCAGCTGGAAATTAAAAACTTGGGACAAAAAAAATGCACATGAATATTACAAAAATTAACATGTTGCACCACTTATTAAGTCGATCAATTTCAAAAGTGAAGTCATACAGAATATATTAATGTAGAAATCAATAACAAAAAGAAAACTAAATGTTTCCAGTATGTTTGTGGCAATTAAGCAACATACTTCTGAACAATCCATGAGTCAAAAAGAAAAATCCACTGTTGAAAATTTGAACTGAATGATGATGAAAATGCAACATACTAAAAGTTGTAATATGCAGGGGCACCTGGGTGGCTCAGTCGTTAAGCGTCTGCCTTTGGCTCGGGTTGTGATCCCAGGGTCCTGGGATTGAGCCCCACATCGGGCTCCCTGCTCAGCGGGAGGCCTGCTTCTCCCTCTCCCACTCCCCCTGCTTGTACTTTCTCTCTCACTATGTCTCTCTCTGTCAAATAAATAAATAAAATCTTTAAAAAAAATTTTTTTTAAAAGTTGTAATATGCAGGTAAGGACATATTTAGAAGGAAATTTATAACCAAGAAGAATTTTGAATGTTTTTATTCTAAGCATTCATCTCAAAAAACATATTACACCCAAAGAAAATAAATGTAAAAAGGAAGGATATAGTAAATATAAGAGCAGAAATTACTGAAATAAATAAAATAGACAAATTTTGTTCTTCATAAATATTAACAGTATTCATAAACCCCCTGAGAGACTGAATTTAGCAAGTATGGGGAGGAGAGAAAGAGAAATTGCAATGTACTATCTTAGGAATAAAAAAGAGACATCACAAAATACCTAGTAGGATTCAGAAAACATTATAAATAATTTTATGCCAGTAAATGAGATGAAATGGTCAAATTCCTAGAAACACTCAACTTCCTAAAATGTATACAGACTGGACTAAAAAAAAAATAGTCCTATGACTACTACAAAAATTGTATATGTAATTTAAAACCTTCTCACAATCTAAACTACAGGCCCAGATAATTTCATTTGTCAATTGTACTAAAAATGTAAGGAATAAAGAATGTCAATATTTATATTTCTCCAGACAATAGATATTTCTCAATCATTTCAAGGCTAGTTTTGTATTCATTCCAAGATCTGATGAGTATATTTCAAGAAAAGAAACCCATAGACCATTCTTATTGTTGAAAAATGAAAGTAAAGGTACTAAACAAAATAGAATTAAACTAAATCCAGTAGTATATAAAAAGGATAATATTTTATGATCAAGTTGGGTTATTTTGAGAATTTAGTGTTAGCTCAATATTGGAAAAGCAATCAACATAATTCACCTCATTAATTGATTAAGGGAGAAAAATCATATCATTTAGATAAATGGAGGAAAGTAATTTGATAAATTCAACATCCCTTTTTAATTGAAACAAGAGCAAAGTAGGAATAAAAAAGAACTTCTTTAATCTGATAAAATATGTACAGAAACACCTACATCAAATACCACACTTACTGGTAAAATAATATACATTTTCCTCTGATATTGGGAATGAAACATAGATACTATTACCTTTTCTACTCAAAATCGTGCTAGATATTCTAGCCAATATAATAAGACAAGAAAAAAAATAAAGGCATTATGATTACAAGGGAAGAAATTTAAATGTCATTATTTATAAATACTATATGTGTATTTAGAAAATAAAAAAACTATAAATTATTTTAAATAATAAATTTATTTAGCACGATAACTGGTTGCAAGATAAATATATAAATAGAATGGTATTCTTTGGAAATGAACTCTTAAAAGATATATCATTTAAATAATATAAAATATCAAATTCCCAATAATAAATCATTCTTTCTTTTCCTCAAGTTTTTATTGGAATTCCAGTTAGTTAACATAGAGTATAACATTAATTTCAGGTGTAGAATATATTGATTCATCACTTACATACAAAATCCAGGGATCATTAGAAAAAGTGCCCTTGTAATACCCATCAGACATTTAAACCGTTCCCCCACCCACCTCCCGTCCGGTAACAGTTTGTTCTCTATAGTTAAGAGTCTTTTATGGTTTTCCTATCTCTTTTTCTTTTTCACCTATGTACATCTGTTTTGTTTCCTAAATTCCACATATGAGTGAATTCATATGGTATTTGTCCTTCTCTGGCTGACTTATTTCACTTAGTATAATACTCTCTAGCTCCATCCATGCTGTTGCAAATGGCAAGATTTCATTTTTATTTATGGCTGAGATTTCTCCATTGTATATGCATACCACTTCTTTTTTTCCCAAGCTTTTATTAAATTCTAGTTAGTCAACATACACTATAATATTTGTTTCAGGTGTAGTATTCAGTGATTCATCACTTACTTAACAACACCCAGTGCTCATCAGGAGTAACATACTTAACCACTCACCTATTTAACACATCCTTGTGCCCACCTACCCCAGCACCCTCAGTTTGTTCTCTATAGTTGAGAGTCTGTTTCCTGGTTTGCCTCTATTTTCCCCCATGTTCATCTGTTTTGTTTCTTAAATTCCACATATGAATGAAGTCATATGGTATTTGTCTTTCTTCCACTAACTTACTTCGCTTAGCATAATACTCTATCTCCATCCACATCATTGCAAAATACAAGATTACATTTTTTTTATGGCTGAGAGGTAGTCCACTGAATATTTATACCACTTATTTATCCATTCATCAGTCAAAGGACATTTGGGCTCTTTCCATAATTTGGCTATCCTTGACAATGCTGCTATAAACATTGGGATTGCTGCATCCCTTCAAATTAGTATTTTTGTACTATTTGGTTAAACACCTAGTAGTGCAATTGCTAGACGGTTGGGTAATTCTACTTTTAACATTTGAGGAATGTCCATAGTCTTTTCCAGATGCCTGCATCAGTTTGCACTCCCACCAAGAGTGTAAGAGGGTTTCCCTTTCTCCGCATCCTCGCCAACATCTGTTCTTTCTTGAGTCATTAATTTTAGCCATTCTGACAGGCATGAGATGGTATTTCATTTTACTTTTGATTTGTATTTCCCAGATGATGAGTGATATTGAGCATCTTTTCATGTGTGTTAGCCATCTAAATGTATTATTTGGGGAAATGTCTGTTCATGTCTTCTGCCCATTTTTAATCTGGATTATTTGCTTTTACACGTGTTGAGTTTTATAAGTTCTCTCTATATTTTGGATAGCAACCATTTATCAGCTACGTCATTCGCAAATATCTTTTCCAATTCCAAAGAATGTCTTCAGTTTTGTTGATTTTTTCCTATGATGGGCAAAAGCTTTTTATCTTGATGAAGTCCCAATAGTTCATTTTTGCCTTTGTTTCCCTTGCCCCCAGCCAGTGTCTAGTAAGAAGTTGCTATGGACGAGGTCAAAGAGGTTGCTGCCTGTGTTTTCCTCTAGGATTTTGATTGTTTCCTGTTTCATGTTTAGGTCTTTCATCCATTTTGAATTTATTTTTGTGTATGGTGTAAGAAAGTAGTCCATTTTCATTCTTCTTCAGGTTGCTGTCCAGTATTCCCAACACTATTTGTTGAAGAGACTGTCATTTTTCCATTGGATATTCTTTCCTGCTTTGTAGAGGATTAGCTGACCATCTAGTTGGGAGACATTTCTAGGTTTTCTATTTTGTTCCATTGATCTATGTGTCTGTTTTTGTGCCTGTACCACGCTGTCTTGATCATTACAGTTTGCAATATATCTTGAAGACCAGAACCATGATGCCTCCACCTTTGCTTTTCTTTTTAAGGTTGCTTTGACTGTCTGGGATCTTTTGTGGTTCCATACAAATTTTAGGATTGTTTGTTCTAGCTCTGTGAAAAATGCTGTTGTTATTTTGATAGGGATTGCATTAAATTTGTAGATTGACATTTGACAATATTTGTTCTTCCAATCCATGAGCATGGAATGTTTTTCCATTTCTTTGTGTCCTCTTTAATTTCTTTCATAAGTGTTCTATAGTTTTCAGAGTACACGTGCTTTACCTATTTGGATAGGTTTACTCGTAGGTATCTTATTAGTTTTGGGGCAATTGTAAATGGGATCGAGTACTTGGTTTCTCTTTCTGCTACGTCATTATTGGTGTGTAGAAATGCAAAAGACTTCTGTGCATTGATTTTATACCCTGCAACTTTGCTGAATTCATATACCAATTCTAGCAATTTTTTGGTTGAGTCTTTTGGCTTTTTACTTAGAGTATCAATGCCTTCTGTGAGTAGTGAAACTTAGACTTCTTCCTTGCCAATTTGGATGCCTTTTATTTATTTTTGTTGTCTGATTGCTGAGTTTAGGACTTCCAGTACTATGTTAAATAACAGTCATGAGAGTGCACATTCCTGTCTTTTTCCTGACCTTAGAAGAAAAGCTTTCAGATTTTCCTCACTGAGGATGATTAGCTCTGGATCTTTGATATATGGCCTTTATGATGTTGAGGTACACTTCCTCTATCCCTACTTTGTTGAGGGTTTTTATCAAGAATGGATGCTGCATCTATTGAGAGGATCATATGGCTTTTATCTTTTCTTTTATTAATGTGTATCACATTCATTGATTTGTGAATATTGAACAACCTCTGCAGCCCAGGAATAAATTCCACTTGATTGTAGTGAATAATTCTTTTAATATATCGTTGGATTCTATTTGCTTGTATCTTGTTGAGATTTTTGCATCCATGTTCATCAGAGATATTAGCCTATATTTCTCCTTTTAGTGGGGTCTTTGTCTGGATTTGTTATCAAGGTAATGCTGGCCTTGTTGAATGAATTTGGAACTTTTCCTTTCTTTTTATTTTTTGGAACAGTTTGAGAAGAATAGGTATTAACTCTTCTTTAAATGTTTAGTAGAATTCCCCTGAGAAGCCATCTGAGCCTGCACTTTTGTTTCTTGAGAGATTTTTGATTACTGATTCAATTTCTTTGCTGGTAATGGGTCTGTTTAAATTTTCTGTTTCTTCCTGTTTTAGTTTTTGTAGTTTCTGTGTTTCTAGAAATTTATCCATTCCTTCCAGATTATACAATTTATTAACATAAAATTTTTCATAATATTTTCTTATAATGGTTTGTATTTCTGTGGTGTTTGTTGTGATCTCTCCTCTTTCATCTGTGATTGTATTTATTTGGGTCCTTTCACTTTTCTTTTTGGTAAGTCTGGCTAGTGGTTTATCAATCTTATTAATTCTTTCAAATAACCATCTCTTAGTTTTGATGTTCTGTTCTATTGTGTTTTTTTGTTTCTCTATAATTTATTTCTGCTCTAATCTTTATTATTTCTCTTCTTCTTCTGGCTTTAGACTTTATTGACTCTTCATTTCTAGCTCCTTTAGGTGTAAGGTTAGATTGTGTATTTGAGACTTTTCTTGCTCCTTGAGGTAGGCTTGTATTGGTATATACATCCCTCTTATGACTGCCTTTGTTGCATCCCAAATGTTTTAGACTCTCATCTTGTCATTTCCATTTGCTTCCATGTATTTTTTTTTTTTAGTTTTTCTTTAATTTCCTGGTTAAACCATTCACTTTTTAGTAGGATGTTTTTTAACCTCCATGTATTTGTGGTCTTTCCAATTATTTTCTTGTGCTTGACTTCAAGTTTCTTAGCATTGTGGTCAGAAGATATGCATGGTATGATCTCAAAATTTTTGTACTTGTTGAAGCCTGATTTGTGACTCAGTATGTGATCTATTCTGGAGAATATTCCATGTGCACTAAAAAAGAATGTGTATTTTTCTCCTTTAGGGTGAAATGTTCTGAATGTATCTGTTAAGTTCATCTGGTCCAGTGTGTCATTTGAAGCCATTGTTTCCCTACTGATTTTCTGCCTTGACGGTCTGTCCATTGCTGTAAGTGGGGCTTTTTACAAATGATTTAATGTATTCATTTGCCAGAGAGAGAGAGAGCACAAGCAGGAGGAGTGGCAGGCAGAAGGAGAAGCAGGCTCCCTGCTGAGCAAGGAGCCCAATGTGGGACTCAATCCCAGGACCCTGGGATCATGACCTGAGCCAAAGGCAGACACTTAGCCAACTGAGTCACCGAGGCATCCCTGTAAGTGGGGTTTTAATGTCCCCTACTATTATTTTATTATTATCAATGAGTTTCTTTATGTTATTGCTTTATATATTTGTGTGCTCACAAGTTGGTTTCATAAATATTTACAATTGTTAGATCCTCTTGAGGATAGACCCCTTAAGTATGTTATAGTGCCCTTCTTCATCTCATATTACAGTCTTTGGTTAAAATCTAGTTTCTCTGATAGAAGTATGGCTATTTCAGATTCTTTTGACCTCAATTGGCATGATAAATGCTTCTCCATCCCCTCACTTTCTTTTGTTTTTTAAAAGATTTTATTTATTGGGGTAACTGGGTGGCTCAGTCAGTTAAGTGTCTGCCTTCAGCTCAGATCATGATCCCAGGGTCCTGGGATTGAGCCCCATGTCGGGCTCTCTGCTCATCAGGGAGCCTGCTTCTCCCTCCCTTCTGTCTGCAGCTCCACCAGCTGGTGCTCTCTCTCTCTCTCTCTATCAAATAAATAAAATCTTTAAACAAATAAAATAAAAAAATAAAATTTTATTTGAGAGAAAGAGAGAGAGTGAGAGATCACAAGCAGAGGGGAGGGGCTGAGGGAGAAGGGACAATCAGACTCTCTGCCGAGGAGGCAGCTTGACACAGGGCTCTATCCCAGGACCCCATGATCATGACCCAAAATGAAACTTAGAGTCAGATGTTTAACCAACTGAGCCACCCAGGCTCCCCTCCATCCCCTCACTTTCAATCGACAGGTGTCTTTATGTCACAAATGACTCTCTTGTATGTAGCATAGAGATGAGTCTTTTTTTTTTTAATCCATTCTGATACCCTATGCCTTTTGATTAGAGCACTTAGTACATTTACATTCAGAGTGATTATTGATAGATATGCATTTAGGGCCATTGTGTATCCTGTAAAGTCAGTGTTTCCAGAGATTTTCTCTGTTCCTTTCTAGTGTTTGTTCCTTTCGGTCTTTCTTTTTCACTCAGAGTGCCATTTAAAATTTCATGCAGGGGTGTTTACAAGTCATGAACTCCTTTCATTTTTGTTTGTATGGGAAACTGTTTAATCTCCTTCTTTTCTGAATGACAGCCTTGCTGGATAAAGTATTCTTGGCAGCATATTTTTCCCATTCAGCACATTGACTATACATGCCACTTTTTTCTGGTCTGCCAAGTTTCTGTGAAGAGAGTTGCTACTAATGCTGTAGGTCTTCCCTTGTAGGTTAGGACTTTTTATTGCTTGGTGCTTTCAGGGTTCTTTCTTAATCTGTGTATTTCACAAATTTTACTGCAATATGTCTTCATATTTGTTGGCTTTTGCTGATTTTGATGGGAGTTCTCTGTGTTTCCTGGATTTTGATATCTATTTTCTTCCCCAGATTAGGGACATTCTCAGCTATAATTCATCCAAATACACCTTCTGCCTCATTTTCACCACTCTTTTTCTTCTGGAACTCCTATGGTATGGATATTATTATGTTTTCTGGAATCCCTAGGTCCTAAGACTATATTCTTGACCTAATATTTTTCTTTCCCTCTTCTTCTCAGCTTCATTATTTTCCATAGTTTTTATCTTTATATCTCTGATTTGCTCCTCTGATTCTTCCATCTTTGTTGTCAGTACATCCAGTCTGTTTTGCATCTTGTTAAAGCATTTTTTATTTCAGCCTGACTAGTTTTTTTGTCCTTTTATCTCTGCAGTAATTTACTCCCTATTGTCTTCTATGCTTTTCTTAAGCCCGGCTAGTATCCTTATGATTGTTGTTTTAAATTCTGGTTCTGGCATATTACTTATATCTGTTTTGATTAGATCTCTAGCAATGCCATCTTCTTGTTCTTTTTTTTTTTTTAAGATTTTATTTATTTGAGAGAGAGAGAGCATTAGTGGGAGAGAAGGAGAGAAGGAGAGGGAAATTTTCCTGTGTGTGGCAAGTTTTAAGTAGGTGTGTTTTGGTATGTATGTTACAAAATGGTAGATCTTATTTCTCCTAGAGCTGAAGTTTTTCAGTACACTTTGATCAGTAGACATGGTGCATGCCTGGGGTTTGTGTTGGTCTTCTGGGGGAAGGGCCTGTTGCACTGGTTCTCAGGCAGACTTGCTATAGTCAAGATGCACCTGCATGGCACAATGGGGTGCAGTTTGGTGTAAGCATCTCTACCCTCCAATGGGGACACTGTGTTACTCACTGAAATCTGTCAGTGCTGATGGGTGGCAAGAAAATGGCATTACCCCACTCTCTCCTCCCTGGAGAGGGGACCTCATGCCTGCTGTTATTTAGGAAGCTCTAACAGAAGAGTAAACAATCCCCCCTCTTGTGTCCCAGGCTTTTGTCAGAACCCTGGCTTCACCATGTCTGTGTCTGAGCTCTCTGCCTGCTTGGTGGCAAAGTGCTCTTGTGTTTTATCTCAGGCACTCAACTGGGTTTCAAAACTCCAATTTTTAGGGACTCAGTGCAGCACAGACTCTCACTGATCCTCTGGGGGAGGCTCTTGTCATGCTGTGGCTGGAGTTGTTTTTTTTTTTTTTCCAGAAAAACAGTTGCACGACCATGCACTGACTCAGAGTTTATGAAAACACAACCAAAAGCTGGCTTCCAGGTTTGCACCCTTTAGCAGGTGCCTCTGCTGCTATGCTAATTAACAGGGCCACTCAATGGTGACCTCCATCTCTTTTGTCCCCTGAGAGGCAATGCCACCTCTTCCCAATGCACTCCAAGAAGGGGAACTGTCTCCCGTGGTGTGACCCAGAGGATCCTCAGACCATGCTGTTTGCTCATGAACCTCTGTCCACCTTTCCCACTGTAGCACATTAAGCCCACCAGGCACATCCCTGGCAATGGTGTGGACTTCTAAAACTTCAGACTTTGAGTTCCACTGTTTGTAAAACCTTGCAATAATCAGCCTCTCTCCTTTTCCCAGTCAATCATTTGGGGGAATTGTTTTTCTTGTGCAATCTCCTTCATGCTTCTCTCTCTCTCTTTCTCTCTCTCTTCTCTCAGTGGTCAGGGCTTCTTACCATCTACAACACTTGTGATTCTTTTCTCCCCCAAATCAACTCTCTGCAGCTTCCATCTTCTACGATGTGGCCATTTTTCTTCCTCCAGATGTGCAGTTTGTTCTGTCGGTCCTCAAATCAATTTCTTGAGTGTTCAGAATGATTTGATATTTATCTGGCTGTGTTAGAAAGATAAGGCAAGCATAGGGTCCCTCTACTACTCTGTCATCTTAACTCGTCCTCTGACCCATTCATTCTTTAGGAGGATATTCTTTAACTTTCATGTATTTGTGGTCTTTCCAAATATTTTCTTATGGTTGACTTCAAGCTTCATGCTGTTGTGTCAGAAAATATGAATGGTAGGATCTCAATCTTTTTGTACTTGTGGAGGCCTGATTTATGGCCTAGTATATGATCTATTCTGCACACTGTTCCATGTGCACTTGAAAAGAATGTGTATTCTCCTGCTTTAGGATGAAATGTTCTGAATATATCTGTTAAGTCAGTCTGGTACAGTGTGTCATTTGAAGCCATCATTTCCTTGTTGATTTTCTCTGTTTAGATTATCTGTCTATTGATGTAACTGGGGTGCCAAAGTCCCATACTATTATTGTATTAGTATCAATGAGTTCCTTTCTATTTTTTATTGATTGTTTTATATATTTGGGTGCTCCCTTGTTGGGTGCATACATATTTACTATTGATAGGTCTTCTTGTTGGATTGTCACCTTATTATGATATAGTGACCTTCTTTGTCTCTTGCTACAGTCTTTGGTTTAAAATCTAGCTTGTCTGATATAAGTGTTGCTGCACTGGCTTTTTTTTTTTTAATGTCCATTTTCATGATAGATTGTTCTCCATCCACTCACTTTTAATCTGTAGGTGACTTTAGGTCTAAAATGAGTCTCTTGTAGTCAGCATATAGATTGGTCTTGTATTTTTATCCATTCTGACTCCCTATGTCTTTTGATTGGAGCATTTAGTCCATTTACATTCAGAGTAGATATTGATAGATATGTATTGGTTCCATTTTATTACTTGTTTTGTCTTTTCTGGAGATTTTCTCTGTTCCTTTCTAGTCTTTGTCACTTTGGGTCTTTCTTTCCTACTGAAAGAAATCCCTTTAATATTTCTTGCAGGGCTGGTTTAGTGGTCGCAAACTCCTTTCATTTTTGTTTGTCTAGGAAATATTATTTCTCCTTCTATGTTGAATGATAGCCTTGCTGGATAGAATATTCTTGACTGCAGATTTTTCCCATTCAACACATTGAATATATCATCCTACTCCTTTCTGGATTGCCAAGTTCCTGTGGAAAGATCTGCTGCTAAACTGTTTGGTCTTCCTTTGTAAGTTAGTGACTTCTTTTGCTTTGTTGCTTTTAGGACTTTTTCTTTATTACAATATTTTGCAAATTTAACTACAATATGTTTTGGTGTTGGCCTGCTTTTGCTGATTTTGATGGGAATTCCCCTGTGCCTCCTGGATGTGGATATCTGTTTCCTTCCCCAGATTAAGGAAGTTTTCAGGTATGATTTCTGCCCCATTTTCTCTTTTTCTTCTGGGACTCCTATTATACAAATGTTATTAAATTTGCTGAAGTCACTGAGTTCTGTAAGTCTATTCTTGTGATCCAAAATTTTTCTTTCTCTTTTTTGTTCAGTTTCATTATTTTCCATAATTCTATCTTGTATATCACTTATTTGTTCCTCTGAATCTTCCATCCTTGGTTCATTCCATCCAGTCAGTTTCAAATCTTGGTTATTGATTTTTTTTTAATTTTTGCCTGATTTTTTTTTTAGTTCTTTTATCTCTGCACTAAGGGTCTCCCTAATGTCTTCTATGCTTTTCTCAGGCCCAGCTAGTATCCTTATGATTGTTGCTTTAAATTCTGGATCAGTTATATTACTTATAACTGTTTCGATTAGATCCCTGGCTGTGACCTTTTCTTGTTCTTTCTTTTGGGATGAATTCTCCCAGTTTGGCATTTTGTCTAGGTCTTTGTCTTCTTCTGTGAGTTAGGAAAGCCTGTTATGCTTCTTGCTCCTGAGAATAATGGCTTTATGAAGAAGAGGTCATATACTGTCCAGGGCCTGGTGCTTCAGGAATTGTCTCTGATGTATGCTGTGTGCACCCTGTTGCTGTGTTTAGGCTGCTCTATCTCTCAGGTCAGTCCTCTGCAGGGTTTCTTCTAGCTTGCAGTGGGCTGTGTTTGGACCTTGGCCAGACTGTGGAGAGTTTTATTTATTTATTTTTGTTTTGTTTAAAGATTTTATTTATTTGACAGAGAGACAGGAAGAGAGGGCACAAGTAGGCAGAACGGTAGACAGATGGAGAGAGAGAAGCAGGCTCCCTGCTGAGCAGAGAGCCTAATGCAGGGATTGATCCTAGGACCCTGGGATCATGACCTGAGCTGAAGGCAGATGCTTAACCAACTGAGCCACCCAGGCACCCCAAGGAGAGTTTTAACTAGGTTAGCACTGGTCTCCTTGATAAATGAGACCTGATGCTATTTCCACTAGAACTGAATATTTGTTGAACTTTATGGTAAGTAGACATGGTGCCTGTAGGGTTGTTTTTTTGTCTTGTTTTGTTTTGTTTTTTTCCCGGTCTTCTCAGGGAGGAGTCTCCTGTGCTGGTCATTGGCACAGTTACCCACAAAAAAGTCATATAGCAGAGCCCAGGGGGTGTGGGACTTGGTGTAAGCAGTTTAGACAGCCAATGTTGGCACTGTGCTATTTAGTGAAGTTGATTTTTGCTGAGGGGTGGTGGTGGGATATGGCACAAGGCAGTTCCTTTATCTCTGGAGAGGGGAGTCCATGCTTGCTGTTCTCAGGTACACCCTTTCAGAGGAGCTAATAATTTCCCCTTGTGCATCACCAGCATTTTTCAGATCACTGATTTCATACTGTCTCTGGGTTGCTTGCCTGCCTGGATCAGCACAGCCTACCTTGGAGTTTACCCTAGCCAGGTCTGCTGATCTTTAATATTCCAAATTTCAGGGACCTGGTGTGGCAAGGACTTGTGCTGGTCCTCTGGGAAATGGTCTTACTGTGCTGGGACTGATGCAGGTTTGACACAGATGGGCAGTTGTGCCAGAGTGCAGTGACTTGGGATTTGGAGCAAAGCAGGCTAAATAGCGAGTGTCCAGATTAGTCACCCTCAGGAGGTATCTCTGTGCTTACGCTGAGGGGTGAGGGAGAGAAATGGTGCCCTGCAGCTCTTTTGTCCCTGGAGAGCCTACACCACCTCTCATAGATGTACTCCAAGAAGAGGGAATAGTCTTTCCTCATGCATTTTAGGCAATCCTCAGATCATGCTATTTTCCCCAGGGTTACCTGCCTGCCTTATCTCTGGGATTAGGGCAGAGCCCTCAGGCCTCTATCCAAGCCATGCCACGGACCTCTAAAACTCTAGTCTTTGAGCCTCGCTGGTTTAAAGAACTCAGGAAAATCACCCCTTTCATTTTCCCAGTCATTGCCTTTGGGGAAGTGTTCTCCTTGTGCAATCACCTATGCACTCTTCTCTCTCTCTCTCTCTCTCTCTCTCCCTTCCTCCCCTTTCTCTGTGAACAGAGTTCCCTCCCCTCCACAGCACATGTGATTTGTTTCTCCCCCAAACCATGTCTCCTCACTTCCTACCTTCCTCAAAGTGGCCTCTTCTCTCTCTCTACTTATGCAGTTTGTTCTATCAGTCTTCAGGTCAATTTCTTGAGTATTCAGAATGATTTGAAAGTTATCTAGCTGTATTTGAGGGAGGAGGCGAGCCTAGGGTTCTCTTACTATGCTGTCGTCTTAGCTCAACCAGCCCCCAATTTTAAATCTATTTCTTGATGTTACACAGATGTGTTTATTTATTCAAGCTGTACCTATTATTTGCACACTTTTCTTGGTATATATATATATATATATATATATATATATTTTTTAAAGATTCCATTTATTTGACAGAGAGAGACATAGCGAGAGAGGGAACACAAGCAGGGGGAGTGGGAGAGGGAGAAGCAGGCTTCCCGCGGAGCAGGGAGCCCGATGTGTGGCTCGATCCCAGGACCTTGGGACCATGACCCCAGCCGAAGGCAGACGCTTAACGACTGAGCCACCCAGGCGCCCCGGTATATATATTTTATATATGTTATATATATAAATAAAATGTTTCTTTTTAAGTAATAAACTACAGAGACATAAAAAATGAATTAATCTTAGCAACATAACATTGTGTGAAAATATTAAGTTTCAAAAGATTACTTATAGCATGAATCCTTTTTCAATGAGTTTAAAAATACTTAAAGTTATGGATATATTCAGAATACATTTAAATTAAATAAGCGTAAAAAAAATAGAAATCTTGGGAACAATAAATATGGCATTCAAGGTAGGTCACCCATGGGAATAGAATAGCAGGAGGAAAATATATGGTTACATATCAAATTACTGTCAACGTCTAGGTTTCATTTTGGTTGTTGGGTTTGTGTATGCTTATTACATTATAAAAACTGTTTACTAAATAAGTAACTAAAAGTGATCCATGTATGAAACCAATTAAAAAGTATAGCATAGAAAATATTTATAATGATGTCAATTCTGTGCATCTGAGATCCAAAATGTTTTAAATAATTTTAAAATGATGATAAAAACACTTTATGTCAATTTAAAAATGTGTGAGGGATTCATGTTTTGAAAATTCTTTTAGAGATTATGAAAGCAAAGTGTTTAGTAATGACTGATCTAGAAGGCACTTTTCTGTCTCAGATTAATAAAATAATTTTTTTCAAATGCCTTCCAAAAATTATAATATAATGTGTCTGCTCATTCTTTTTTCTACTGCTTTAGTAATTCTATAAAGAGACTTAAATTAGAACTATATTTCCAAAATTATATTTCATAAAATATTAATTTGAGATAATGTTGATTTATTACTTGTTTTGTGTGTAAGTGCATATTACTTATGCACTTACACACAAAACAAAACAGTTTTGTGCTCACATTTGGGAAAGACTGTTTACTATATTTACTCCATTGGAAACCTATAATACACTTTACTGTATTAAAACTCTGAAAAGTCTTGCAGTAAGTACATGTGAAGACGTATGTTTAATTTTGCTTAATCTCATGTTTCCTAAATTTATTTGGTCATAGAAATTTTTTTTTCAAAACTATCCCATTAACTTTCAATGTTCTGAGGGACAACAGTTTAGATGACCTGGTCTACTAGTCTACATAATATATCCCTAGTAAACCCACACTAACCTTTAGTGATCAGCATTTCCTTTTCAAAGTACTTTTTAATACATTTAGAATCTTTCTTAGAAATCTACTGCTTCATTCAAGTGAATAATATTCTCCCACCATCAGTCTTATGGAAACTTTTTATTCCTCATTAAAATAATTGTTCAATTTCATTCATTGTTATACTCACTACTAAGAAGTTGTTCTCATATACCTTATGGAGCCTGAGAATTAGGATAATAGTAGCATGTGTGAACACCAAGTCTATCTGTAAGTATTTGCAATGACGTTATACACTGCAATAAAGCAGATGACAGCTACTATTATGAAAACAACCAGAAAAGAACACTTCTATTTTTAGACAATAAGACTGAAATATGCTTTTGGAGTGGTTATTATGTGCGAGCACTGTTAATAGCACTATATGTGCATTATTCCATCTAAATCTTCATAACAGTCATGCAAAATAGCTATTATTATCCCTATTTGACAGAAAATAAAACTAAGGCACAATGTTTAAGTAAGTAACTTGATCAAGGTCATGTAACTAGTAAAGAGAGAAGCAGTATTTTAAAAGTAGGTTTATTTAATTTCATGTGCTCTTAACCACTACGCTATACTGCCTCCCTGAGGAAAAGGACCACATTTTATTTACATCTTAAATATTTCACAATGCCTAGCATAGTAGTTGCTCAAAAAATATTTGCTGAATGAATGAATATATAAATAAATACATTTCAGCTAGTCAAGAAACTTTAATGTATTCAAAGAATTTATGTGCTCTAGGTAAATATCTCTATTGGTCTTGGAATTTCAGTTCCTGTTTATTAATGTTGTTCTACTCCTACCAGTCTATAGAAGTCTGTCTAAATACCATTAATGTCTTTCAAAATTAGTCTTTGAAATTATGGAAACTAAACTGAAAGATTTTAAAAACAGCTTAATAGATTTCTGCATACCTTTGAATAAAGGACTGTAGTATGTGTGAGGTTTCCATGAATAAATGGATCAGTGTAATAAACAAATATATTTTTAAAGTTTTAATTCTTATTTTCCACCAATGAGATTATTATTTTCCTAGAAAGTGATCATCTTAAGTATCACTATTTTGATAACATTATCATCAATTGTTAATTTAGGAATTATAGAAAATTATTTCACCATCCTAGGTGACCACCTATTATAACTCCAGGGTTTCACAATCTCATAAATACAAACAAATTTAAGTAAATAATTGTAATACAAGATAGTGATAAATGCAGTAAGAGACAAAAGCAAAGATGCTATAGGAACAAATTCAGTAAGATAAGGTAAACCTAAAAAGATTATATTAATTCAAAAGACAAGTTACTGGGCAACTATCATGTGTGCCAGATATCATGCATATTGTAAGAGACAGAGGTGCATTAACACAAGAGTCCTACACTTAAGAATTATAACTTCATAGAAATGAAAGACAAGAAACAAAAAATTCTGGTACTGACTGAGGAGTGTTATAGCAGCTGCATATAAAATAGTATGGGAACACATCCAAGGGAAAGACTAATCTTGGATGAAATGAGGAAGGCTTGCTGAAGAGTGAACTTTTTTCTCTTAAAATGTTATTTATTTATATTGTTTGGAATATATAATATCCTCAAATGGGTCAAAATAAAGCAATAAATCAAGGTTTATATTAGACTTCCTTTTTTATCCCCTCCCATCTGCACTACTCTTTCCTACCCCCTACAAGTAACTGCTTTTACTAGTTTTTCTGGATAATTTCCAGTGTTTCTCTATGTAAATATGCAGAAATGAAACTCTACATCATTATCACTTACATCCTTTATTTATTTAAAAGGTATTATACTCTTTCTTATTTTTTTCACTTTACTATATATCTTGGAAATCATTCTGTATCAGTATATATAGAGAGTTTCTTCATTGTTTTTTAAGTAGAAGAATAATACTCCATTGTATGGGTGTACCATAATTTACTTAACCAGTTCGTTAGTGATGGACATTTTGGTTATTTCCAATCTTTTATTACTACACACAGGACACCAATAAAGAGCTTTGTATGCATAGCAGGTATATCTGAGACATAAATTCTCATTAGGATTGCAAGGTCAAAGCATAAATTCATTTGTATTTTTGATAAACATTAACAAATAATCCTCCATAAATATTGTTCTACCAAAATATGGGAGAATGCTTATTTCCCAAAGCTGATTGGTGAAAATTATTTCTTGTTGTAGCTTATTGCATATTCCCCTTATGATTAACTCTTGTCTGTGACATGAACTGCAAATATTTTCCAGCATTACATTATTCATTTTAAAATTTTTATGATTTCTTTCTAGTCATGCAGAAGTAATATTTTTTCTTATAAGTAGTTGACATTATCAATCTTTTCTTTTTTGGCTTCCAGATTTTTTAAAACTATTTTAATACAATTAATTAACATATAATGTATTATTGGTTTCAGAGGTACAAATCTGTGATTCATCAGTCTTATATAATACCCAGTGCTCATTATATCACATGACTTCCTTAATGTCCATCACCCAGTTACCCCATCCCGCCACCTCCTCCCCTCCAGCAACCCTCAGTTGGTTTTCTATGATTAAGAGTTTCTTATGGTGTGTCTCCCTCTCTGGTTTCATCTTGTTTTATTCTTTCCTCTCTTCCCTGATGATCGTCTGTTTTGTTTCTTAAATTTCACATATCAGTGAGATCATATGATAATTGTCTGTCTCTGATTGACTCATTTCACTTAGAATAATACCCTCTAGTTCCACCCACGTCATTGCAAATAGCAAGATTTCATTTTTATGATGGCTGAGTAGTATTCCATTAAATATATATGCCAATCTTCTTTATCCATTCATCTGTTGATGGACATCTGGGCTCTTTCCATAGTTTGGCTATTGTGAACATTGCTGCTATAAACATTGGGGGGCAGGTGCCCGTTCGGATCACTACATTTCTATCATTGGGGTAAATATTCAGTAGTGTAATAGCTAGGTCATAGGTAGCTCCATTTTCAACTTTTTAAGGAACCTCCATATTGTTTTCTGGAGTGGCTGCACCAGCTTGCATTCCCACCAACAATATAGGAGGGTTCCCTTTCTCTGCTTCTTCACCAACATCTGCAATTTCCTGACTTGCTAATTTTAGACATTCTGACTGGTGTGAGTGGTATCTCATTGAGGTTTTGATTTGTATTTCCCTGATGCCAAGGGATGTTGAACATTTTTTTTCATGTGTCTGTTGGCTATTTGGATGTCTTCTTTGCAGAAATGTCTGTTCATGTCTTCTACCCATTCCTTGATTGGATTATTTGTTCTTTGGGTGTTGAGTTTGATAAGTTCTTTCTAGATTTTGGATACTAGCCCATTATTTGATGTGTCATTTGAAAATATCTTCTCCCATTCTGTCAGCTGTCTTTTGGTTTTGTCAACTATTTCCTTTTCTGTGCAAAAGCCTTTTATCTCAATGAAGTCCCAATAATTGATTTTTGCCTTTGTTTCCCTTGCCATTGGAGACATGTCTAGAAAGAAGTTGCTGTGGCTGAGGTCACAGAGGTTGCTGCTGGTGTTCTCCTCTAGGATTTTGACAGATTTTTGCCTCACATTTAGGTTTTTCATCCATTTTGAGTCTATTTATGTGTATGGTGTAAGGAAATGGTTCAATTCCATTCTTTTGCATGTAGTTGTCCAATTTTCCCAACACTATTTGTTGAAGAGACTGTCTTTTTTCCATTGGATATTCTTTCCTGTTCGTTGAAGATTAGTTGACCATAGAGTTGAGGGTCCATTTCTGGGTTCTCTATTCTGTTTCATTGATCTATTTGTCTCTTTTTGTGCCAGCACCATACTGTCTTCAAATTACAAGCTCTTTGTGATAGAGCTTCAAGTCCGGAATTGTGATGCCACCAGTTTTGGTTTTCTTTTTCAACATTCCTTTGGCTATTCAGGGTCTTTTTTGGTTCCATACAAAGTTTAGGATTATTTGTTCCATTTCTTTGAAAAAAGTTGATGGTATTTTGATAGGGATTGCATTGAATGTGTAGATTGCTCTAGGTAGCATAATATTTTAAAAATATTTGTTTTTCCAATCCATGGGCATGGAACATTTTTCCATTTCTTTGTGTCTTCTTAAATTTCTTTCATGAGTGTTCTATACTTTTCTGAATACAGAATTTTTGCATCTTTGGTTAGGTATACTCCTAGGTATCTTATGGTTTTGGGTGAAATTGTAAATGACATCGATTCCTTAATTTCTCTTTCTTCTGTTTCATTTTTTGTGTGTATAGAAATGCAATTGGGGCGCCTGGGTGGCTCAGTTGGTTGAGCGACTGCCTTCGGCTCGGGTTGTGATCCTGGAGTCCCGGGATTGAGTCCCGCATCAGGCTCCCTGCTCAGTGGGGAGTCTGCTTCTTCCTCTGACCCTCCTCCCTCTCATGTACCCTCTCTCATTCTCTCTCTCAAATAAATAAATAAAATCTTAAAAAAAAGAAATGCAATTGATTTCTGTGCTTTTTTTGTGTGTGTGTATAGAAATGCAATTGATTTCTGTGCATTGATTTTATATCCTGCCATGTTGCTGAATTCCTGTATGAGTTCTAGTAATTTTGGGGTGGAGTCTTTTGGGTTTTCCACATAAAGTACCATGTCATCTGTGAAGAGTGGGAGCTTGGCTTCTTTGCCAATTCTGATGCTTTCTATTTCTTTTTGTTGTCTGATTGCTGAGGTTAGGTCTTCTAGTACTATGTTGAACAGCAGTGGTGATAGTGGACGTCCCTACTATGTTCTTTATCTTAGGGGAAAAGCTCTGTTTTTCCCCATTGAGAATGATATTTGCTGTGGGCTTTTCATATAGGGCTTTTATGATACTGAGGTATGTTCCCACTATCCCTACACTGTGAAGAGTTTTAATCAAGAAAGGATTCTGTATTTTGTCAAATGTTTTTTTCTGCATCTATTGAGAGGATCATATGGTTCTCGTCCTTTCTTTTATTTATGTAGTGTATCACATTGATTGATTTGCAGATGTTGAACCATGCTTGCAGCCCAAGAATAAATCTCATTTGGTCATAGTGAATAACCCTTTTAATGTACTGTTGGATCCTATTGGGTAGTATTTTGGTGAGAATTTTTGCATCCATATTCATCAAGGATATTGATCTGTAATTCTCCTTTTTGGTGGGGTCTTTGTCTGGTTTTGGGATCAAGGTAATGCTGGCTTCATAGAATGAGTTTGGAAGTTTTCCTTCCATTTCTATTTTTTGAAACAGTTTCAGAAGAATAGGTATTAATTCTTCTTTAAATGTTTGGTAGAAATCACCTGGGAAGCCATCTGGCCCTGGGCTCTTGTTTGTTGGGAGCTTTAATTTCCTTACTGGTTATGGGTCTGTTCAGGTTTTCTATTTCTTCCTGGTTCCATTTTGGTATTTTATACATCTCTAGAAATGCATCCATTTCTTCCAGATTGCCTAATTTGCTGATATATAGTTGCTCATAATATGTTCTGATAATTGTTTGAATTTCTTTGGTGTTGGTTGTGATCTCTCCTCTTTCATTCATGATTTTATTTATTTGGGTCCTTTCTCTTTTCTTTCGGATCAGTGTGGCTAGGACTTTATCAATCCTATTAATTAATTCAAAGAACCAGCTCCTAGTTTCCTTGATCTGTTCTATTCTTCCTTTGGTTTCCATTTCATTGATTTCTGCTCTAATCTTTATTATTTCTCTACTCCTGCTGGGTTTAGGCTTTATCTGCTGTTTGTTCTCCAGCTTCTTTGGGTGTAAGGTTAGGTTGTATATTTGAGACCTTCTTGTTTCTTGAGAAAGGCTTGTATTGCTATATACTTCCCTCTTAGGACCACCTTTGTTGCATCCCAAAGGTTTTGAACAGTTGTGTTTTCATTTTCATTTGTTTCCATGATTTTTCTTCAAATTCTTCTTTCATTTCTTGGTTGACGAATTCATTCTTTAGTAGGATGCTCTTTGACCTCTGTGTATTTGAATTCTTTCCAAATTTCCTCTTGTGATTGAGTTCCAGTTTCAAAACATTGTGGTCTGAAACTATGCAGGGAATGATCCCAATCTCTGGTACCAGTTGAGCCATGATTTGTGATCTAGTATGTGATGTATTCTCAAGAACGTTCCATTTGCAGTCGTGAAGAATGTGTATTTTGTTGATCTAGGAGGAAATGCTCTCTATATATCTGTGAAGTCCATCTGGTCCAGTGTGTCATTCAAAGCCCTGGTTTCCTTGTTGATCTTTTGCTTAGATGATCTGTCCATTGCAGTGAGGGGATGTTAAAGTCCCCTACTATTATTGTATTATTATCAATGTGTTTCTTTAGTTTTGTTATTTATTGGGTTATATAATTGGCTGCTCCCATGTTAGGAGCATAAATGTTTACAATTGTTAGATTTTGTTGGAAAGACCCTTTAATCATGATATAGTGTCCTTCCTTTTAAGCCAGTCTTTGGCTTAAAATCTAATTTGTCTGATACAAGGATTGCAACCCTAACTTTCTTTTGATGTCGCCTAGTATGATAAATGATTTGCCACCCCCTCACTTTCAATCTGGAGATGTCTTCAGTTCTAAAATGAGTCTCTTGCCAACAGCATATCGATGGGTCTTGCTTTTTAATCCAATATGATACCCTGTGTCTTTTGATTGGGGCATTAACTCATTTACATTCAGAGTAACTATTGAAACATATGAATTTAGTGCCATTGTATTACCTGTAAAGTGACTGTTTCTGTATATTGTCTCTGTTTTTTTCAGGTCTATGTTACTTTCGGGTTCTCTCTTTGCTTAGAGGATCCCTTTTAATATTTTTTGTAGGGCTGATTTAGTGATCACAAATTCTTTTAATTTCTGTTTGTTCTGGGAGCTTTTTATCAACCCTTCTATTTTGAATGAAACCCTAGCTGAATAACGTATTCTTGGCTGCATACTTTTTCTCATTTAGCACCAAGAATATATCATGCCAGTCCTTTCTGGCCTGCCAGGTCTCTGTGGATAGGTATGCTGCCAATCTAATTTCTACCCTTGTAGGTTACAGACCTCTTGTCCCAAGTTGCTTTCATGATTTTGTCTTTGTGTCTGACATTTTTAAGTTTCACTATTATATCTCAGGGTGCTGACCTATTTTTATTGATTTTGAGGAGGGCTCTATTGCCTCCTGGATTTTGATGACTGTTTCCTTCCCCAGATTAGGGAAGTTCTCCACTATAATTTGTTCCAATATACCTTCTGCCCCCTCTCTCTTTCCTCTTCTTCTGGGATCTCAATTATTCTAATATTGCTTTGCTTTATGGTATCACTTTTGTCTCTAATTCTCCCCTCATGATCTAGTAGTTTTTTATCTCTTTTTCTCAGCTTCTTTATTCTCCACTGTTTGGTCTTCTATATCACTAATTCTCTGTGCTGCCTCATTTATTCTAGTAGGTAGAGACTTCATTTTCTATTGCATCTAATTAATAGCCTTTTTTATTTCGACTTGGTTAGATTTTAGTTCTTTTATTTCTCCAGAAAGGGATTCTCTATTATCTTCTATGCTTTTTTAAGCTTAGCTAGTATTTTTTAATCATTGCTCTGAATTCTTGATCTGACATCTTACTTATATCCATACTCATTAGGACCCTGGCAGTCCGTACTGCCTCTTGTTCTTTTTTTTTTAAGATTTTATTTATCTATTTGACAGATAGAGACATAGCAAGAGAGGGAACACAAGCAGGGGGAGTGGGAGAGAGAGAAGCAGGTTTCCTGCAGAGCAGGGAGCCTGATGCGGGGCTCGATCCCAGGACCCCGGGACCATGACCTAAGCTGATGGCAGATGCTTAATGACTGAGCTACCCAGGCGCCCCTCTTGTTCTCTTTTTTGAGATGAGTTTTTCTGTTTTGTCATTCTGCCCAGAGAAGAATAGATGAACAAGAGAACAAAATAATAAAACGGACAGCAATGATCCTAGAGAAATCTACACTAAACAAATGAGAAGAAAACCGAAACCAGGAGGAAAAAAAAAAAGAAGCAAAAGGGAATATAATCTGACAGGTGAGCAGAATAGAGCAATACACTGAATTCTGTGTGCATTTTGGTTTGTTTGTTAGAAAACTAGATCCCAAAATTGTAAAGAAAGGAAAACTTATGTGTACAAAAATGAAATTAAATATAATGAAAGGATAGATGTAACTGTAAAAATGGATTCTAAAAGACAAGAAAAAACAAAAGAAGTGACAAAAAACCAACAACAACAAAAAGGAAGGAATACAAACAGACAGGTGAACAGAACAGAGCAATACCTTATCTCCTGAGTTAATTTTGTCAGTTTGTTAGAAGAAACTATATCTCAAAATTGTAAAGAAAGAAAAACATACATACAAATTAAAATTAAATACATTGAAAAGATAGATTGTACCTTTCAAGATGAAAATTATAAAAGACCTTAACAAAATACACAAATTAAAAAAAGAAGAAGAAAAAACAAACAAACAAAAAAGAGAATATGGTCAGGCAGGTGAATAGAACAGGGCCATACACTAAATTTTCAGTGTATTTTAGTCTGTTAGAAGAAACTGCATCCCAAAATTGTAAGGAAAGAAAAACCTATATATTTACAGAAATAAGATTAGCAATAATGAAGGGATCAAATGTAACTGTAAAAATGAAAATTAAAGATTTTAAAAAAGAGTTGATAAAATAAGAAATTGGTTGAAAACAGAAAGAAAAAAATTAAAAAAATATTGAAGCTGTTAGACTAAAGAATCATGGGGGAAAAAGCCCTGAATTCTATGTGCTCTGTTCCCTTAGGGCTGGAGTTTGGCCATTCTCATTGTTTGGTAAACTTGGTCTTGGCTGAACGTTCTTGCTGATCTTCTGGGGGAGGGGCCTGTTGCACTGATTCTCAAGTGTCTTTGCCCCAGGAGGAATTGTACCACTCTTGCCAGGGGGCCAGGCTAAGTAATCTGCTCTGGTTTGCTCTATGTGGTTTTTGTTCCCTGAAGGCTTTCTGAGAAGCTTTAGAGGATAAAAATAAAAATGGTGACCTTCCTATCTCTGGCCCTGGAACCGAAAGCTCTGGCCCCACTCTTCGGTGTGCCCTCAGAGAAAAGCAGCCAATCACTCCTGTCTCCCTGGTCCCCATCCACACTCCGTGCTCACCCAGCCTGTGACTGAGTGTTTCTATCTCAGGCGTACAACCCTGTTTTGAGTCTCCAAAACCTGCAGACACCTGTGGTGTGCTCCAGCGCCACTCCTCCCAGGAGAGGAAGGGGGGTCTTGCTGGTTCTGCCACTTATTGGGCTCCTGCTCAGAGAGCAGTTGTCCAACTGTGCCACAGTTTGCAGTTTATGACAACCCTGAGTTGAGAACCTACTCCTGGGTGTGCCAATGCAGCCAGCTTCCCTCCTCCAATGTCTGGGAGCTCTGCAGCACTCAGGCACCCCTGGTCTTCCTGTGACCCTGAGGATCCTGAGACCACACTGTCCCGGCTCAGGTTCCATCCCTGCTTAGCAGCCTGAGCAATGTCCCTCACTGGAGCAGACTTCTATAAGTTCTAATTTTGTGCCCCACTACTATATCACTTGCTGGTAGCTGGCTGATGGAGGCTCCTTCCTGCCGTGGTCTATCTTCCCATATATTGCCTTGGATTCACTTCCTTGTACCTCCTATCTTACAGAATGTGGTCACTTTTTTATCTGTAGATTTGCAGTTATTCTTTTCTTCGATCTGAAGTTGAGTTCGCAGGTGTTCAGAATGGTTTGATAGCTACCTAGCTGAATTCCTGGGACCAGAGGAAGTTAAGGTCTTCTACTCCTCTGCCATCTTTGACTCTTCGCCTGGCTTACAGCTTGTGTATCATAGCTTGAAGGGCCTTTCTTATCCCTTGGTTATTAAAAAAACTAATAAATCCATCCATGTTTTCTTCTCATCCTCTTGTAGCTTTTTTTTTTTTTTAACATTGGGAGTTAATTCTGGGTGTGCAGTATACATTATATTCTGATAATCTCTTTACACCTATTTGTTTTTACTGGAATAGTTTAAGGCAAATGACAGATATCATGCCTATTCACTCTTAAATAATTCAGTATGCATATCAATCTGATAGGACTTATTTTTCCATAAAACTATCATGCCATTATCATATCTATCCAAATTATGTTATTCCTTAGTAAGCATGCTACATTAAATTTTTCCCGATTACTTCAAAGATGTCTCTTAACAACCATTTATTTTTTCTCTCATCAGTATCCAAATAAGGGCCATATGTCACATTTGGTTGTTATGTCCCAAGTTTGTTTCATTCTATATCCCCCTGTTCTTCCCTATATTATGGATATACATCTAAGGAGCAGAAGAGTGCAGGATCGCTCTTTAAAAATGGCTTTAGAGAGTTCTCAAATACTTTTGAGAAAGAAATAAGATTTAAACAAACAAATAACAGCTTTGCCCAGCATATTTAATTTTATCAAGACACGTGATTCATAAAAAGTAATTTGTTTTTGATAAATTTAAACTTTTTTTGTATTAATCTAGAATTCTTCAAATAGTTTATTGTGAATATACTTATCAGTTCTTATTTTATATACTTATTGTTATATTTGTAATATTTTCTAATGGGAGAACAAAATAATTTCAGTAATGTATCATAATTTGGGTACAGTACATACAATTACACAAAAACATTGTGGCAGGAGTGTACTGAGCAAGGGTTCAAGTGACTTGGAGATAAGGTGCAAATAAAGAAGCAGATGTCAAACGGTTCAGGACTCTTTAGGCCCATTAAGGATCTTGGGGTTTTTCTTGAGAACAAAAGGAAGTCATTGAAAGGTTTTAATTTTTCAGTTGTATACTTTCAACTCAGGAAAATTCTGAATATTTCTCTGTTGAGTAACTAGCTCACATTAAAAATATACAAGAAAATGAAAATTGGCTGTCACAGACCAATATGTGAGTAAAATCTCAGTAAATTATGTTGTCAAGCCTAGAAACATACCACTGAATTTCTGATTACATTTCCACCAATTCCTGAAGTTTATGCTGAACTAAAAGTAACCTGTTACCTGACATATAAGAACTCAGGGTTCAAATGTTTCTATTTGAGAAGAAAGTAAATGATATTTTAAAAATAGAAAATTTGTACAGTCATTACCTTTTCAAAAGTTATTTCAGTTATCATTTATTCTCCTTCTCACTTAAGATGCATCTGTGTGATGCATTTTGTCTGTGATGAAAGCTGCAATTTTACCATTATTGGTTGGTGCACTTTAAAATCTCATTTTCTTATATGCAGATCTCCAAATTGAATATTATCAATAATTTAATATTTATCAAATGAGACTGAATTTATTTAATACACAGATTGGTTGTTAAAAGCAGATTCCTCTCAGTCATAATAACAATGTGCTATTTTTGTAACAGTGCTATATATTTCCCCATGCTCATTTCAATCTCTTAAAATCAACCTTCTTGGAAGATAGCATATTGTAGCAGAGGAAACATCAGGATTGAAGTCAATCAGAAGAATGTCATAATCCCAATTTCACCACATATTTGTAATATATCTTGGCCAAGTCACATTCACCTTCTCAGTCATTTTTTATATACATAATGGAAATAATAATATCTAATAGGCAGAGTTATTGTGAGAATTGAGTGAGATAGTTTATGTAAAGCATCTGCCACACAGTAAATGCTCAATATAATTATGATGCTTTATTGTGATATTTAATATACTCGTAATGGTAGATTTAGGGGATTTGAGATATATTAGCATTTCTCAGTATGATATATACAATATTATATACATATATATTACATATTATTTATGTATATAAATAGCTGATAATCCTCATTTATAAGTGATACACTTCATTATTGTAGTCACTCATTGATAGTGTTTGAGGGATTATTGTTTTTACTCTTTATGTCCCTAGTGCATCCACTTATAATTTTATAAATTAGGCCATTAGCATTACGAGGCAAAGTGATCTTGCCTTATTTTTCTTTCCTTTCTTAATATAGCTCATTCTTTTTCTGTTATACATGTACTTTCTTACTAGAAAAGTAATATAGCCTTAAGTTATTTTCATTTCCCAGACCACAACATCATGGATGTAAAATAGTTATAACAATCATCAAATAGTATTACTCTGACTCTGGATTCACTTGCTTTACAAAATCTAGTGCCTATTCTCTACCTCACTTTATTCATGGCCCCAGTGCATCACAAATAGGTTTGAGAATCCTTAGGGGACATCTCTCAGCTGCCATATGAACCAGTCTTCTTGGTTGCTACTTGATGCCTCCCATTCTCTTCCTCTCCTTGCTATAGTAACGTTTTCTGCCTTGCCTATGCCAAAAGAAGCTATGGAATCCATTGTGTATTAAGGCACCATTCATTACTGATGGCCTTTGAATGTTCTTGGTGCTACTGGTACTTGGACATTTTTACACTAAGGTTGCTAATATCTACTGTTTTTGCCTGAGAGGGATATCTGAATTGAGGTTGCCATCTCCCATCTGAGGTTGTTGACATTAGTGCTCCAGATACTTCAGTGTAAGTATTAAACACCTGACATGTTATGAAAATACAATAGCTGAAGCAAAATAGCTGTGTAATGAGGTAAAACAGCTCATTGCATTTTTCATGTTTGGTTTTCTCCTAGGACTGAAATGTGAGTCCCTGTGAGTGAGCTGGATTAGTGACTAATCCAGCTGAATTATATACACCTGTGCAGTAGTTTAAATCACTCTTTCTAATGGAGCTGACCCCTTGTCTTTGAACTTATCTTTAGTTCTGTGATTTTATTCACTGAAGAGGAATTATTTTTCAAGAGGTTCCATGTCCCTTCAGGTAGCTAGGCTCCTGGCACTGCTCTGCCATCATTTCTCCAAGTATACACAGACAAGTCAAAAGCCTAAGTGGAACAAAACATGGGGGCATACTGAGACCCCCTACAACATTTCTTCCTGGTAAAAAACATTATAATACATGCTGTCAGCCTTATTTGTCTACAATTGTAAGTTAAGGACCTTTTGTCCTGAGCTGCTTTCAGGATTCTCTCTTTCTCTTTGATATTTGCAAGCTTCAGTATAATATGGCTAGGTGTTTTCCGATTGTTGTTGCTTTTGAGGGGGTTCTCTGTGCCTCCTGGACTTGAATACCTGTTTCCTTTCCCAGATTAAGGAATTTCTCAGCTATAATTTGTTCAAATAAACCTTCTGCCCTTTTCTCCTGATCCTCATCTTCTGGGACCCTTATCATGTGGCTCTTATTTCACTTTATGGAATTGCTTAGTTCTCTCAGACTCCCTTCATGATTTAATAGTTTTCCTTCTCTATTCTTTTTGGCTTCCTTATTTTCCATCTTTTATCTTCTATATCAATGATTCTCTCTTCTGTTTTGTTCATCCTCATTTTTATGGCCTTCATTTTGGAACTGCATCTCAGTAATAGCATTTTTAATTTTGGCCTGACTAGATTTTAGCTCTTTTATCCCTAAAGCAAGGGATTCTCTATTGTCTTCTATGCTTCTTTCAAGCCCAGCTTGTATTTTTATGATTGTCATTTTAAAATCTAGTTCAGGGGCCCCTGGGTGGCTCAGATGGTTAAGCATCTGTCTTTGGCTCAGGTTATGATCTCCAGGTCCTGGGATCGAGCCCCGTGTTGGGTTTCCAGCTTAGCGGGGAGTCTGCTTCTCCCTCTCCCTCTGCCTCTCCCCCTGTACATGCTCTCTCTCTGTATCTCTCTGTCTCAAATGAATAAATAAAATCTTTAAAATATAAATTCTAGCTCAGACATATTACTTATATCAGTATTGATTAAAACCCTGGCAGTGAGTACTAATTCCTGTTCTTACTTTAGGGGTGGTTTTCTCCATCTTGTCATTTTGTCCAAAAAAGAAAGGAAGAAGAAAAAGAAAATAAAGAACAAAAACAACAATAATAACAACAAAAACTCAGGAAGTGTTCTCTTCTATAATGTTTACACTCTACCGCTGCATTTTGGTTGGTCTTTCCCACTTGTATACCTTCTACAGGGTATCTCTTTGTTTGTAGTTGGGGAGTGTTTGAACCTTTAAATTAGGTGTGCATTGATTCGTTTGTCAAGATAAGCCTGTAAGAGAAAGAAGAAAAAAAGAAGAAGAAAAATAAAGTTTGATCCAAGACAGAAGAAAAGGAAAAGGAACAAAAATACAAAGAAACATTCAAACAAAAAAACTATAAGCCTGAATCCAAAGAATAAGAAAGGAAAAAGGAATAAGGAATGAAGAAAAGACAAAAAAAAGTCTGATCTGAAAAATAAGAAAAGGAAACAAACGAAACAATAAATGAACAAAAAATTATAAGCCTGATCTCCCCCAAAAAAGAGAAAAGAAAAAAAAAGAAAAAAGATAAAAGATAAAGAAGAAGAAATAGAAGAATAGAAAACTAAAAAAATTTAAAAATTCATAAAAGGGAGAGAAAAAAAAAGAAAGAAAAAAAAAGAAAAAGAAAGAAAAAAGCCTGCTCCTCTTTCCCCTGGAAGCTGATGATTTGGAGATTGATCGATTGATGTTTGTGAAAATGCCTTTTTTTCTTTCCTTTTTATTTTAATTAAAATAATTAACATACAACGTATTATTAGTTTCAGAGGTAGAGTTCAGTGATTCATCAGTCTTATATAATACCCAGTGCTCATTACATCATGTGCCCTCCTTAATGTCCATCACCCTGTTACCGCAATCCCTCACGCCCTTCACCTCCAGCAAACCTCAGTTTGTTTTCTATGTTGAGTATCTTATGGTTTGTCTCCCTCTATGATTTCATCTTGGTTTTTTTTTTCCTATCTTACCCGATGATCCTCTGTTTTGTTTCTTTAATTCTACATATAAGTGAAATCATATGATAAGTGTCTTCCTTTGATTGAGTTATTTTGCTTAGCATAATACCTTCTACTTCTATCCAGGTCCTTACAAATGGCAAGATTTCTTTTTTTTTTTTTTTTTTTTTTTTTTTTGATGGCTGAGTAGTATTCCATTGTATATATATTCCACCTCTTCTTTATCCATTCCTCTGTTGATGGATATCTGGGCTCTTTCCATAGTTTGGCTATTGTGGACATTGCTGTTATTAATATGGCAGTGTACCTGTTCAGATCTCTACATTTCTACCTTTGGGGTAAATACCCAGTAGTGCAAGATCTGGGTCATAGGGTATTCTATTTTCAGTGTTTTGAGGAACCTCCATATTGTTTTCCAGAGTAGCTACACCAACTTGCATTCCCCGCCAACAGTGTAAGAGGGTTCCCTTTCTCCACATCCTCGCCAACATCTGTCATTTCCTGACTTGTGAATTTTAGCCATTCTGACTGGTGTGAGGTGGTAACTTATTGAGGTTTTGATTTGTATTTCCCTGATGCTGAGTGATGTTGAGCATTTTTTCATGTGTCTTTTGGCCATTTGGATGTATTCTTTGGAGAAAGGTCTGTTTATGTCTTCTGACCATTTCTTGATTGGATTATTTGTTCTTTGGGTGTTGAGTTTGAAAAGTTTTTTTTTTTTTTTTAATAGATTTTGGATACTAGCCACTTATCTGATTTGTCATTTGTATATATCTTCTACATTCTGTCAGTTATCATTTGTTTTTTAAGAATGTTTCCTTTGTTGGGCGCCTGGGTGGCTCAGTTGGTTAAGCGACTGCTTTCAGCTCAGGTCATGATCCTGGAGTCCCTGGATCAAGTCCCGCATCGGGCTCCCTGCTCGGTAGGGAGCCTGCTTCTCCCTCTGACCCTCCCCCCTCTCATGTGCTCTCTCTCTCTCATTCTTTCTGTCTCAAATAAATAAATAAAATCTTTAAAAAAAGAAAAAAAAAAAAAAAAAAAAAAAGAATGTTTCCTTTGTTGTGCAAAATCTTTTTATCTTGATGAAGTCCCAATAGTTCATGTTTGCTTTTGTTGCCCTTGCCTCAGGAGATTGTCTAACAAGAAGATGCTGTGGCCCGAGTTCACAGAGGTTGCTGCCTGTACTCTCCTCTAGGATTTTGATGGATTCCTGTCTCACATTTGTTCATTCATCAATTTTGAGTTTATTTTTGTGTATGGTTTAAGGAAATTCTCCAGTTCCATTCTTTTGCATGTGGCTGTCCAATTTTCCCAACACCATTTGTTGAAGAGACTGTCTTTTTTCCAAAGGATATTCTTTCCTGCTTTGTTGAAGATTAGTTGACCAGAGAGTTGAGGGTCCATTTCTGGGTTCTCTATTCTGTTTCATTGATCTATGTGATCAATGTGTCACATAGATCACATAGATCTATGTCAACACCATACTTTCTTGATGATTACAGCTTTGTAATAGAACTTGAAGTCTGGGATGCCACCATGTATGTTTTTTTTTTTTTTTTTCAACTTTTCTTTGGCTATTTGGAATCTTTACTGGTTCCATACAAATTTTAGGATTATTTGTTCCAGCTCTGTGGAAAAAGTTGATGGTATTTTGATATGGATTGCATTGAATGTGTAGATTGTTCTGGGTAGCATAGATATTTTTAAAATGTTTGTTCTTCCAATGCATGAGCATGGAACACTTTTCCATTTCTTTGTGTCTTCCTCAATTTCTTTCATGAGTGATCTATAATTTCCTGTAAAAGGCTTGAATGGTTTTGAACAGTTGTGTTTTCATTTTCATTTGTTTCCATGATTTTTCTTAAAATGCTTCTTTCATTTCTTGGTTGACCCATTCATTCTTTAGTAGGATGCTCTTTAACCTCCATATATTTGAGTTCTTTCCAAATTTCCTCTTGTGATTGAGTTCCAGTTTCAAAAGTTTCCTTTTCCTCATTGGTTAGGTTGATTCCTAGGTATCTTATGGTTTATAGTGCAATTGTAAATGGGATTGATTCCTTAATTTCTCTTTCTTCTGTCAAATTGTTAGTGTATAAAATGCAACTGATTTCTGTGCATTGCTTTTATATCCTCCCATGTTGCTGAAACTTGTATGAGTTCTAGAAATTTGGGGGTGGAGTCTTTTGGATTTTTTTACATACAGTATTATGTCATCTGCAAAGAGTTAAGAGTTGGACTTCTTTGCCAATTCAGATGCCTTTTATTTCTTTTTGAAGTCTGTGAAGCTAGGACCTCTAGTACTACATTGAACAACAAAGGTGATAGTGGACATCCCTGCCATGTTCCTGAACATAGGGGAAAAGCTCTGTTTTTCCCCATTGAGGATGATATTTATTGTGGGCTTTTCATATCTGGTTTTTATGATATTGAGGTATGTTCCCTCTACCCCTACACTGTGAAGTGCTTTAATAAAGAAAGAATGTCATACTTTGTCAAATGCTTTTTCTGTCTCTATTGAGAGGATCATATGGTTCTTATCCTTTCTTTTATTAATATGGCATATCACACTGATTGATTAGCAGATGTTCATCTACACTTGCAGCCCCGGAAAAAATCCCACCTGGTCATGGTGAATAATCCTTTTACTGTACTGTTGGTTCCTACTGGCTAGTATCTTGGTGAGAATTTTTGCATCCATGTTCATCAGGGTTATCGGTCTGTAATTCTTTTTGGTGTGGTCTGTGTCTGTTTTGGGGATCAGTGTAATGCTGGTCTCATAGAATGAGTTTGGAAGTTTTCCCTCCATTTCTATTTTGTGAAACAGCTTCAGAAAAATAGGTATTAATTCCTTTTTTTCAATATTTTACTTATTTATTGGACAAAGATGGAGAGAGCATAAGTGGGGGAGAGTGGCTGGCAGAAGGAAAGAGAGAAGCAGGTTCCCTGCTGAGCATGAAGCCCAATGTGGGGCTCCATCCCAGGACCGTGGGGTCATGATCCAAGCTAAAGGTAGACGCTTAACCAACTGAGCCACCCAGGAACCCCCATCTTAAGTATTTGGTAGATATCACCTGGGAAGCCATCTGGGCCTGGACTTTTGTTTGCTGGGAGATTTTTGATTACTGATTCAATTTATTTGCTGGTTATGGGTCTGTTCAAGTTTTCAGTTTCTTCCTATTTCAGTTTTGGTAGTTATGTTTCTAAGAATGCATCCATTTTTTTCCAGGTTGCCTAATCTGTTGGCATAAAGTTGCTAATGGTATTTTCTAATAGTTGTTTGTATTTCTTCAGTGTTGGTTGTGAACTCTCCTCTCTTGTTCATGATTTTATTAATTTGGGTCCTTTCTCCTTTCTTTTGGATAAGTCTGGCCAGTGGTTTATCAATATTATTAATTCTTTCAAAAAACCAGCTCCTAGTTTCATTGATTTGCTCTACTGTTCTTTTGATTTCTATTTCATTGATTTCTGCTCTAATCTTTATAATTTCTCTTCTTCTGCTTGGTTTATGCTTTATTTGTTGTTCTTTCTCTAGGTCCTTTAGGTGTAAGGTTAGGTTGTATATTTGAGACCTTTCTTGTTTCTTGAGAAAGGCTTGTATTGCTATGTACTTCCCTCTTAGGACCACCTTTGCTGCATCCCAATGGTTTCGAACAGTTGTGTTTTCATTTTCATTTGTTTCCATGATTTTTCTTAAAATCCTTCTTTCATTTTTTGGTTGACCCATTCATTCTTTAGTAGGATGCTCTTTAACCTCCATATATTTGAGTTCTTTCCAAATTTCCTCTTGTGATTGAGTTCCAGTTTCAAAGCATTGTGGTCTGAAAATATTCAAGAAATGATCCCAATCTTTTGGTACCAGTTGAGATGTGATTTGTGTCCCAGTATGTGATCTATTCTGGACAATGTTCCATGTGCGGTCATGAAGAATGTGTATTTTGTTGACCTAGGATGAAATGCTCTGTATATATCTGTGAAGTCCATCTGGTCTAGTGTGTCATTCAAAGCCCTTGTTTCCTTGTTGATCTTCCACTTAGATGATCTGTCCATTGCAGTGAAGAAGGTGCTAAATTTCCCTACTAGTATTGTATTATTATCAGTGTGTTTGTTTAGTTTTGATATTTATTGGGTTATATAATTGGCTGCTCCCATGTTAGGGGCATAAATGTTTACAATTGTTAGATTTTGTTGGATAGACCTTTTATTTATGATATAGTATCCTTTAGCGTCTTGTATTACACTCTTTGCTTTAAAATCTAATTTATCTGATATGATGATTGCTACCTCAGGTTTTTTTTTTTTTTTTTTATGTCCCTTGCATAATAAATGATTTTCTACCCTCTCACTTTCAATCTGGAGGTGCCTTTGGGTCTAAAATTAGTCTCTTGCAGACAACATAGCGATTGGTCTTGCTTTTTTATCCAATATGATACCCTGTGTCTTTTGATTGGGGCATTTAACCCATTTACATTCAGAGTATCTTTTGAAATATATGAATTTAGTGTCATTGTATTATCTGTAAAGTGACTGTTTCTGTATATTGTCTTTGTTTTCTTCAGGTCTATGTTACTTTGGGGCTCTCTCTTTGCTTAGAGGATCCCTTTTAATATTTTTTGTAGGGCTAGTTTGGCGATCACAAATTCTTTTAATTTCTGTTTGTCCTGGGAGCTTTTTATCATCCTTTCTATTTTGAATGAGACCCTAGCTATAACGTATTCTTGGCTGCATATTTTTTCTCATTTAGCACCAAGAATATGTCATGCCAGTCCTTTCCGGCCTGCCAGGTCTCTGTGGATAGGTATGCTGCCAATCTAGTTTCTACCCTTGTAGGTTACAGACCTCTTGTCCTGAGCTGCTTTCGGGATTTTCTCTTTGTCTCTGAGATTTGTAAGTTTCACTATTATATCTCGGGGTGCTGACCTATTTTTATTGATTTTGAGGAGGGCTCTATGTGCCTCCTGGATTTTGATGCCTGTTTCCTTCCCCAGATTAGGGAAGCTCTCCACTATAATTTGCTCCAATATACCTTCTGCTCCTCTATCTCTCTCCTCTTCTTCTGGGATCCCAATTATTCTAATATTGTTTTGCTTTATGGTATCAGTTAACTCTCTGGTTCTCCCCCTGTGATTCAGTAGTTGTTTATCTCTATTCTCAGTTTCTTTATTCTCCATCTTTTTTCTTCTCTATTACTAATTCTTTGTACTGCCTCATTTATCTTAGCAGGTAGAGCCTTCATTTTTTATTGCATCTCATTAATAGCCTTTTTGATTTCAACTTGGTTAGATTTTAGTTCTTTTATTTCTCCAGAAAGGGACTCTCTATTGTCTTCTATGCTTTTTTCAAGCTTAGCTAGTATCTTTTAAATCATTATTCTTAACTCTTGATCTGACATCTTACTTATATCCATACTGATTAAGTCCCTGGCAGTCCGTACTGCCTCTTATCCTCTTTTTTGAGGTGAGTTTTTCCATCTTGTCATTCTGTCCAGAGAAAAATAGTTGAATGAGAGAACAAAATACTAAAATGGCATCAAGGATCCTAGAGAAATATATAGTAAACAAATCAGAAGAGTCCTGAAACCATAAAGAAAAAAAAAAAGTAAAAAAAAACAAAAACCAGAAATAAGAATCTAATGAGACAGGTGAACAGAACAGATCAATACACTGGATTCTTTCTGTATTTTGGTCTGTTTTTTAGAAAACTAGATGCCAATATTGTAAAGAAAGAAAAAACACATATATGTATGAAATAAAATTAAATATAATGAAAGGATGAAATGTAACTGTAAAATGAAAATTAAAAGACAAAAAAGAGGGAATATAAACATACAGGTGAACAGAGCAGAGCCATACATAATATCCTGTGTGCATTTTGGTCAGTTTGTTAGAAGAAAGTACATCTCAAAATTGTAAAGAAAAAATATATATACATACAAAAATAAAATTAAATAAAATGGAAGGATAGAATGTAACTGTAAAGATGAAAATTTAAAAAGACGCTAACAAAAGAAGAAGAAGAAGAAGAAAGAAGAAGAAGAAGAAGAAGAAGAAGAAGAAGAAGAAGAAGAAGAAGAAGGGTCGCCTGGGTGGCTCAGTCGGTTAAGCGTCTGCCTTCAGCTCAGGTCATGATCCCAGAGTCCTGGGATCGAGTCCCGCATCAGGCTCCCCGCTCCACGGGGAGCCTGCTTCTCCCTCTGCCTCTGTCTCTCTCTCTGTCTCTCATGAATAAATAAATAAAATCTTTAAAAAAAAAAATAAAAAAAAAAAAAAGAAGAAGAAGAAGAAGAAGAAGAAGAAAGAAAGAAGAAGAAGAAAAGAAGAAAAAAGATAATATGATCAGACAGGTGAAGAAAACAGAGCAGTACACTAGATTTTGGGTGTATTTTGGTCTGTTTGTTCTAGGAAACCACATTCTAAAATTGTAAGGAAAGAAAAGCATATATATTCAAAAATAAAGTGAAATTCAGTTGAAGGAAGATGTAACTGTAAGGATGAAAATTAAAAAAAAAAACTTTAATAGAAGAAGAAGAAGGGGGAGGAGGAGGAAGAGAAAGAGAAGGAGGAGGAGGAGAAGAAGAAGAAAAGAAGAAGAAGGAGAAAAAGATAATATGATCAGACAGGTGATGAGAACAGAGCAATATACTAGATTCTGGATGTATTTTGGTCTGTTTGTTCTAGGAAGCTACATTCCAAAATTGTAAGGAAAGAAAAATATATATATTCAAAAATAAAATTAAATTCAATGAAACTGTAGAGTGTAACTGCAAAAATGAAAAGTAAAAAAGCCTTAAAAAAGAGTTGATTAAAGAAGAAATTTTTTGAAAAAAGAAAGAGAAAAAAAATTGAAATTGAAAGGCAAAAGAATCATGGGGAAAAAAACTATGAATTCTAATATACTATTTGCCCCTAGAGCTGGAGTTTTGCAGTTCTGTGCAATCAGTAAACTTGTTCTTAGCAGGATGTTCTTGCTGATCCTCTGTGGGAGGGACCTGTTTCATTGATTCTCAGGTGTCTTTGCCTGGGTGAAGTTGCACCACCCTTGCCAGGGGGACATGGTCAGTGTAAGTGGCTCCAGATTGCTCTATGTGGCTTTTTTTCCCCTGAAGGCTTTCTGTGCCACTTTGGTGGATGAGAATTAAAATGGCAGCATCCCAATTTCCAGCCCTGGAACCAAAAGCTCAGGCCCCCACTTCTCAGTGCACCCTCAGAGAAAAGCAGTCTATCATTCCTGTCTCCCTGGTTTCTGTCCACACTCCATGCTCACCAAGCCTGTGACTGAGCATTTCTATCTCAGGCTTGTGACCTCATTTTGACTCTCCAAACCCTGCAAACCCCTGCAGCACACACCTGCACTGCTCCTCCCAGAGGGGAAGAGGAGGTCTCAGCAGTAGTTCTGCTTGCTGGGCCCCTGCTTGGAAAGCAGTCACCCGGCCATGCCACCGTTCATGGTTTATGGCAACCATGAGCTGAAAGTGTACTCCTGGGCTTGCTGATTGCAGCTGGCTTCCTCGCTCTGATGCCTGGGAACTCTGTAGCACTCAGGTACTCCTGTTCTTTCTGTGACCCTGGGGATCCTGAGACAACACTGTCCCACCTGAGATTCTGCCCTGCTTTATTACCTGAGTGCCTTGCAGGCAGGGATGTCCCTCACTGGAGCAGACTTCTAAAAGTTCAGATTTTGCTCTCTGCTGCTACATCAATTTCCAGTAGCTGGCTTATGTAGGCTCCTTCCCCCCGTGGTTTATCTTCCCATATATCCCCTCAGATTCAATTCTCTGTACCTTCTACCTTGCAAAAAGTGGTCTCTTTTCTATCTGTAGAGTTGCAGCTATTTTTTTCTTAGATCACCAGTTGAGTTTGCAGGTGTTCAGAATGATTTGATTGCTATCTAGCTGAATTCCTGGGACCAGACAAAACTAAGGTCTCCTACTCCTCCGCCTTTTGGAGCATACTCTAATCAGCAGACTTGCAACATCCAGGGACCTGTGTTGGTGTTCTGAGAGGCCCACTGGGCTGCCTCACAAACTGACTTGCCCTTGTAAAGATGCCCCTGCCAGGCATAAGGGCATGGGGTTTAGTGTAGGGGACTCCAGCATCCACTAGAGGTGCTGTGTTTCTCTCTGAAGTCTGTCTATGCTGGTGGGAAGCAGGGAGGGAGGGGTGATGGAGGAGGAATATGGCGTCACCCTACCCTGACATCCACATGGAGTGGACTCCTGGCCTGTTCAGGTGGCCCTTTCAGAAAAGTGAACAATCTCCTGTGTCCCAGGCTTTCGTCAGTTCCCTACCCTTGACCTATGTATTCCCCGGCTGTCTGTGTGCTCAGTGCCACCAGATCTCCTGCATTTTATCTCTGGCTAGTGGCTGGGATTCAAACTCCAAGTTTTAAAGGGCCTTGCAAGGTGTGCCCCCCCTTTCCTCTGGAGGAAAGGCTCATGGTGCACCTGGCATTGTCATGTCCCAGAAAAGCAGCCTCACAGTTCGAACGTGGAGGCTAGAGTTTATTGAGATGCACAGAGAAAAGCTGCAATCAGATTCTGCTGTCTATTCACGATTCAGTCCTCTACTTTTTCATTCCCAGAAAAGCAGTTGCACAGAGGCTTGAATATATTGTGGCAGACAGCAGAAGCAGCAGCCAGGTTATCTGCAGTCTTCCCCAGTCTCTGCTCTCTGTTCAGTTCTGCAGCAGAAAAGCAGCTCTTTGGTGCACACACAGAGGTTTGTGCCTATTGTGGCTTTTCTGCCCTCTGTATACACCTCTGACCCTGCTGTTGAGTGCTGCTTAATGGCTCCTAGCTGCCCTTTTGTCCTTGGAGGGGCAAAATACCTTCTTCCAAATATACTTCAGGATGCGGAGTGATCTCTCCCTTTGCAACCCAAGGGATCTCCTCACTGCGGCTTATTGTCTGATCCCTACCTATGGCACTTTTTCCCACTCTCTCCCTCTCCCTTTTGCTCCACAAAAAGCCTTCCCTCCCCTTTGAGGCTACACAGCTGTCTTCTCCCCCAAATCATGGCTCCAAAACTTTCATCTGCCATGTTCTCTCCCTCCAAATGTGCAGATTGTTTTCTTAATTCTCAGATCATGTTTCTAGTTGTTCAAAATAGTTGGATATTGATCTAGCTGTGTTTGAAGGACAAGGCAAGCTCAGGGTCCCCCTACTACTCTGCAATCTTAACTCCACCCTATTCCTTGCTAGCTCGTTTTAAAAACAATACATCTTTGTTCATTATTAAAACTATGAGCTTGGCGTTATCAATTGTTTCCAGATATGCTGCCAAATTTGAACATCTTTTGCACTATGCTGAAGATTCATAGGGGATTTAATGTATTCAATTATCTTGGTAAATAAAACAAAAGAAAATCCAGGTCCAAATAGTTCTAGGGTCTTTTCTTTTTTAATAGTCTCAGTCATTGCTAATGTTCTCACAAATCAATGCTGATATCCTCTGAAAAAAATGAAATGAGTAAAAACTCTGATATTTATGTTTTCCTTGCACAGACCAGTGAAAAACTTGAAATGATATGTGGCTATTTGCAAATTATGTCATTCTTAAGGTTAAACACTGAAAGAATTTTTTCATTCTAGTTTCAAGTTTTTATTTAAATTCCTGTTAGTTAACATACAGTGTAATATTAGTTTCAGGAGTGGCATTTAGTGATTCATCACTTACATAAAATAGTGCTCATCACAAGTGTCCTCCCTAATACCCATCACCCATTTAACCAATTCCCCTACCCACCTCCCCTCCAGCAACCCTCAGTTTGATCTCTATATTTAAGACTCTATTTTATGGTTTGCCTTATTCTTTTTCCCCCATGTTCATCTGTTTAATTTCTTAAATTCCTCATGTGAGTGAAATCATATGGTATATGTCTTTCTCTAAAGGACTTATTTTGCACACCATAAGACTCTCTAGCTCCATCCAAATCATTGCAAATGGCAAGATTTCATTCTTTCTTATGGCTGAGTAATATTCCATTGTGTATATATACCACATCTTCCTTATCCATTCATCAGCCAATGAACGTTTGGGCCCTTTCCATAATTTGGTTCTTGTAGATAATGCAGCTATGAATATTGGGGGACATGAGTCCCTTCAAATCAGTATTTTTTATTTGCCTAAATTCCTAGAAGTGCAACTGCTGGATCATAGGGTAGTTCTACTTTTAAATCTCTGAGAAACCTCCATACTGTTTTCCAGAGTGGCTGCACCAGTTTGCATTTCCAACAAAACTGTAAAAGTGCTACCCTTTCTCTGAATCCTCACCAACATCTGTTGTTTCCTGTGTTGTTAATTTTAGCCATTCTGACTGGTGTGAGGTGATATCTCACTGGAGTTTAGATTTGCATTTCCCTGATGTTGAGTGTTGTTGAGCATCGTTTCATGTGTCAACCATCTGTAGGTCTTCTTTGGAAAAATGTTTATTCATGTATTCTGCTCAAATTTTAAATGGACTATTTGTTTTTTGGGCATTAAATTTGATAAGTTCTTTATATATTTTGGATACTAATCCTTTATCAGATATGTCATTTGCAGATATCTTTGCTCATTCCCTAGGTTGCCTTGTACTTTTGTCGATAGTTTCCTTTGCTGTACAGAAGACTTTTATTTTGATGAAGTCCCAATATTTTATTTTTGCTATTATTTCCCTCACCTCAGGAGACATATCTAGTAAATAATTTCTACAGACAAAGAGATTACTGGCTGTGTTCTTCCCTAGGATTGTGATGGTTTCCTGTCTCACATTTAGGTCCTTCATGCACTTTGAGTTTATTTTGGTGTATGGTGTAAGAAAGTGGTCCAGTTTCATTCTTTTGCATATTGCTGTCCAGTTTTCCCAACACCATTTGTTGAAGAGACTGTCATTTTCCTTTGGATATTCTTTCCTGCTTTGATGAAGATTAATTAACCATGTAGTTGTGGGTTCATTTCTGGGTTTTCTATTCTGTTCCATTGATCTATTTGCCTATTTTTGTGCCAGTACCATACTCTCTTGGTCATTACAGCTTTATAATGTAACTTGAGATGAAAGCTTGATTTTTTTTCCCCCTGCTGATCTGGATACTTTATATTTCTTTTTGTTGTCTGATTGCTGAGGCTAGGACTCCCAGTACTATGTCAAATAACTGGTGAGAGTGGACATCCCTGTCTTGTTCCAGACTGTAGAGGGAAAACTCAGTTTTTCCCCATTAAGGATGATATTATGATATTATTAAGAATGGTTGCTATACTTTGTCAAATGCCTTTTCTGCAACTATTAAAATGATCATATGGTTCTTATCCTTGGTTTTATTAATGTGGTATATCATGTTGATTGATTTGTGAATATTGAACCACCCTTGCCACACAGGAATAAATCCCACTTGATCATGGTGAATGTACTGTTGGATTCAATTTGCTAGTATTTTGTTGAGTATTTTTACATATGTGTTCATCAATGATAATGGCCAGTAATTCTCTTTTCAGTGAGGTCTTTGTCTGGTTTTGGAGTCAAAGTAATGTTGGCCTTGCAGAATAAGTTTGGAAGTTTTCTTTCCATTTCTATTATTTGAAAAAGTTTAAGAAGAATAGGTATTAATTCTTCTTTAAATGTTTGGTAGAATTCCCCTGGGAAGCTGTCTGGCCCTGGGATTTTGTTTGGGGGGGGCAGATTTTTGATCACTGAAACAATTTCTTTGCTTGTTACTGCTCTGTTCAAGTTTTTATTTCTTCTTGTTTCAGTTTTGGTAGTTTCTATGTTTCTAGGAATTTATCTATTTCTTCCAGATTGTCCAATTTGTTGGCATACAATTTTTCATAATATTCTCTTATAATTGCTTATATCTGAGGTGTTGGTTGTTATTTTCCTCTCTAATTTGTGAATTTATTATATTTGAATTCTTTATCTTTTCTTTTTGATAAGTCTGGGGTTTATAAATTCTACTAATTCTTTCAAAGAACCAGCTCCTGGTTTAATTAATCTGTTCGACTGTGTTTTTTTTTTTTTTCTATATCATTTATTTCTGCTCTAATCTTTATGATTTCTCTTTGTCTGCTGGCTTTAGGCTTCATTTGTTGTTCGTTTGTAACTCCTATAGGTGTAAGGTTAAGTTGTATATTTGAGATTTTTCTTGCTTCTTGATGTAGACCTGAATTGCTATATACTTATTCTTAGGACCATTTTTGCTGTATCCCAAATGTCTTGGACCATCACATTTTCATGTTCATTTGTTTCCATGAATCTTTTTATTTCTTCTTTAATTTCCTGGTCGATCCATTTATTCTTTAGTTGGATGTTCATTAACCTCCATGGATTTGTGATGTTAACAAAATTTTATTGTTGTTTACTTAAAGTTTCATAGTGTTGTGGTCAGAAAATATGCATGGTGTGATCTCAATCTTTTTGTACTTGTAGAGGCTTGATTTGTGACCTAGTATGTCATCTATTCTGAGGAATCTCCCATGTGGACTCAAGAAGAATGAGTATTCTGCAGTTTTGGATGAAATGTTCTGAATGTATCTGTTAAATCAGTTTGGTCTAGTGTGTCATTTGAAGCCATTATTTCCTTGTTGATTTTCTTCTTAGATGATCTGTCTATTGATTTAAGTGGGGTGTTAAAGTCCCATTATTATTGTATTAGTATCATTGAGTTCCTTTATGTTATTAGTTGTTTTATATATTTGGGTGCTCCCTTGTTGGGTACATACATATTTATAATTGTTAGATCTTCTTGTTGTATTGTCCCCTTATTATGATACGGTACCCTTTTTCATCTTTTGTTACAGTCTTTGGTTTAAAATGTACTTTGTCTGACAATTACTGCTAGTCCAATTTTCTTTTGCTGTCCATTTGAATGATAAATAGTTCTCTATCCCTTAACTTTCAATCTGCAGCTATGTTTAGATCTAAAATGAGTTTCTTGTAGTCAGCATATAAGATTGGTCTTGTTTTTTTTTTCTTTTTTAATCCATTCTGACTCCCTGTGTCTTTTGATTGGAGCATTTAGTCCATTTTCTTTCTTTCTTTCTTTCTTTCTTTCTTTCTTTCTTTCTTTCTTTCTTTCTTTCTTTCTTTCTTTCTTTCTTTTTTTTAAGATTTTATTTATTTGACAGAAAGAGGCACAGCGAGAGAGGGAACCCAAGCAGGGGGAGTGGGAGAGGGAGAAGCAGGCTTCCTGCCGAGCAGGGAGCCCGATGTGGGGCTCGATCCCAGGACCCTGAGATCATGACCTGAGCCAAAGGCAGACGCTTAACGACTGAGCCACCCAGGCGTCCCTAGTCCATTTTCATTCAGAATAATTATTGATAGATATGAGTTTAGTGCCATTTTATTATTGGTTTTCTTGTTGTTTCTGGAGATTTTCTCTGCTCCTTTCTATTCTTTGTCCCTTTTGGTCATCCCTTACCACCCAAAGAGTCACCTTTAATATTTCTTGCAGGGCTGGTTTAGTGGTCATGAACTCCTTCAGTTTTTGTTTTTCTCTGGAAATTCTTTATCGTTCCTATTCTGAACGATAGCCTTGCTGGGTAGAGCATTCTTGGCTGTAGATTTTTCCCATGCAGCACATTGAATATATCATCCCATTCCTTTTTTGCCTGCTAAGCTTCTGTGGAAAGATCTGCTGCTAACCTTATTGCTCTTTCCTTGTAAGTTAGGGATTTCTTTTGTCTTGCTACTTTTAGAATGTTTTCTTTATTTTATTTTGCCGATTTAACTATAGTATGTCTTGTTCACCTCCTTTTGTTGATTTTCATGAGAGTCTTGTGTGCTTCCTTGATGTGGATGTCTGTTTCCTTCTGCAGATTAGGGAAGTTTCAGGTATGATTTCCTCAAATAAACCTTCTGCCCCTCTTTCCCTCTCTTCTTCTTGGATTCCTATGGTAAGAATGTTATTATACCTTATAGAGTCACTGAATTCCCTATGTCTACATTCTTGATGCAATATTTTTCTTTTCCTCTTCTTTTCAACTTCATCATTTTCCATTATTTTACCTTCTATGCCACTTATTCATTCCTCTATTTCCTCCATTCTTGTGGTCATTACATTGAATCAGTTTCTAATCTTGGTTATTGCAGTTTTCATTTTGGTGTATCTAGTTTTTAGCTCCTTTATCTCTGTGGTAAGGGACCCCCGGGTGTCCTTCTCTGCTTCTATCAGGCCCAGCTTGTATCCTTTTGATTGTTGTTTTAAATTCTGCATCAGGCATTATTACTTATATCTGTTGCTTTTAGATCCCTGGCTGTGATCTTTTCTTGTTCTTTCTTTTGGGATGAATTCCTCCATCTTGGCATTTTATATTGGTCTCTGTCTCTTTCTGTTTGTCAGGAAAGCCTGTTATGTTTCCTGCTCCTGAGAATATTGGCTTTACGAAGAATAGGTCCCATACTGTCCAGGGCCTGGCACTTCAGGATATGTCTCTGGTGTATGCTGTGTGCGCTCTGCTGTTGTGTTTTGGCCACTTTCCCCCTTAGGCCAGGCCTTTCCGGAGTTTCTCCTTGCCTGCAGTGTGAGTGTTTGAACCTTGGCCAGAGTGTGGCGAGTTTTAACTAGGTGTGCTCTGGTCTGCTTATTAAAAGACTCCTGATGTTATTTCCACTAGAGCCGAAGCTTTGCAGAACTCAACATGGTAGACATGGTGTGTGCAGGGGGTTTGTGTTAATCTTCTGGGAGAGGTGCCCACTTCACACTTGTCCAAGAAAAGCAGAACCAGCAGAGAACAGGGGGACAGGCCTTGGTGTAAGGGGTTTAGGGCTCTATCCCAGACAGGCTGGCTGAATTTTAAAACTCCAAACTTTAGGGATTTGGTGTGGTGTGGAACTGCACTGGTCCTCTGGGGGAGGGTCTCACTGCACTGGGACTGATGCAGGTTTGTCCCAGAAGGGTAGTCTTTTGCACCAAAGTGCAGGGGCATGGAGTTTGTAGTAAAGCAGAGCAACAAACCAGTGTCCAGGTTAACTACCCTCAGGAGGTGTCTCTGTGCCTATGCTGAAGTATAGGGGAGGGGAATGACACCAGCTGGCTCTTTTGTCCCTGGAGAGGAAATGCCACCTCTCTCAGATGCCTCCAAGAAGGGGGAACCATCTCTCCTAGTGTGTCGCAGGGGATCCAGGGCTATCTGACCTCCTTCTCCACAAGAGCACTGCAGCACCCTCAGGGCTCCATATCAGCCATGCTGTGGTCCTCTAAAACTCCAGTCATTGAACCCCACTGGCTGTAAAAACTCACCAAAATCAGCCCCTCTCATTTTCCCAGTCACTGGCTTTGGGGAAGTGTTTTCCTTGTGTGATCTCCTGTGCACTCCTCTCCCTTTTGCCTTTCTCTGTGACTAGGACTCCCTCCCCTCTGCAGCACCCATGATCTGTTTCTCTCCCAAAACACGTCTCCACACCTACCTTCTACAATGTGGCCTTTTCTCTCCCCCTAGTTGTGCAGTTTGTTCTGTCAGTCCTCAGATCAATTTCTTGGGTATTCAGAATGATTTGGTATTTATCTAGCTGTGTTCAAGGAACAAGACAATCTTAGGGTCCTCCTACTACTCTGCCATCTTAGTTCCTCCCCTAGAATATTTTTGAAACTGCAGATCACAGACCATTAAATACTGAATTCAAGTCACTGTGTCACAAACATTATTTTTATAAAATGAAGCAGAATAGGGTGAAGACATATAAGAATACCTGTCACTTAGAAAAAATAATTATTTTGTGAAACTTTTGTTTCAGTTAAATATTTGTGTGTGTGTGTATATATACATATATATGTATACATATATACACATATATATACATGTATATACATATATATACTGAAACTTTTGTTTCAATTAAATATTTGTGTGTATATATATGTATATATATATATATATATACATATATATTTGTGGATAGAGCCATAAAATCTATTTCAAACTGTGGATAATAGCCACAAAAACATTTGTGATTAGAAGAGCCACCAATCCTCTTGTGCTAGAAGGAAATTTTCTCTCAGCTCATCATGCTCTGTATCTGTTTTCTACCCTATAAATTGAAGCAGCAAGGATTTATGCAGCACAGTATAGCTACTACAGATATCATCTGGAGGCAGGCACAAGTTTTCAAGCATGTTTACTAAAACAGAGTACCAGGTGCTCCAGTAATTCCAAATAGACCTAGTTTCGTCCATAGGGATAGTTCCCATTTCCTATGAGTTGAATACCTGACATGGCATATTTTGTTCCTAATCTTGGCCCTGTAGCAGATTGAAACCTTTAAATGATAATTTAGGGAAACCACCATGCACTTAATTCCAGTAACATCTGATGTGAAAGTGTTATTCAGTCTCTTCTCTGGAGGGCTGAATAACAAAAGGTTGGAGACAGTAAAAACCAAGGCAAGATATGGTATCCTAGGTGTCAGTGCCAGCAGTGATAGAGAAATGACTATTTGAGATTTTGTTACACATGCAATTGGGTTGTCTGGACTTCTTTGAAATTCTTTGCATGAATTCCTCTTGAATAGCATCACCACAGAACTAGAACTTTTCTAGGTATCTTTTCAAATTAGCTATACTCAAGTGGCTTGGGACTTTAAATGGCCTGCATCCATTTCTTCCAGTGTTCTGACAAAGGCAATGTCATTTAGAACCACCAATATTTCTAGGTAGTTCATATAATCCATGGCCTTTCCATTAGGTGTTATGACGTGGTGGAAACTTCTCTTTTTTTCTAAAGGACCCTCTTAAACATTTATCTTCATCAATTATTAGGGTTTTATTATTCATGTTTTACAAATATAACAAGGTAGTTTACTGGAATCCTAATAAAGTATACTGTACAGCTTGTATCTGGTCATAGTAACTGTGAGTATGATAATCTATGTCCATTTGTAATTTTTCAGACTTTTTCTCATTACCACAGTAGGTAAGGTATGTGGACAGAAGGATTTCATAATGAGTCCATTAGTTGACAGTTCTTCAATATGATTTCTCAGATCATTAATCTCTGATAAATCAAAACTTCTAGATCAATAGCTATCAACTGAGGAAAACTTTGTCATTCAGCAATGTCTGAAGTCGGGGTTTTTTGTCAAAGTTGTGGTGTGTATCTAGTGTGCAGAGGTCAGAGGTGCTAGTAAACATTATACAATGCTTAGGGCAACCCTTCTCCACACAAAACACAGAATTATTTGTCCAAGATGTCAGTAGTGCTGATGTTGATGTTTGACCCTAACATTTCTTTGAATCATTTGAAATTATAGTGAGCTATATTCTCTATTTTCTTCATATACCCTTTAATTTACATGGATACTTTATCATGGCCTGAACCCTTATCGTCCTTCTCAACATTCTTCTTCTACTTCTCAGAACTTGAGTAATTCTCAATCTCAAAATTAAGTTAACTCAGACCTTAAACTTGGAATTTTCTAAGATGATAGGGAGGAGTAATAGATATTGAGAGGGTTTTGTTGTGGCTATTGTTGTTTACATGTCATAATTTATTTTTAAAAAATTAATTTAAGTATAGTTGACACACAATGTTAAATTATTTTAGGGGTATGGCATAGTGATTTGAAAAGTTTATGTTATGCTATGCTCATCACAAGTGTAGCTACCATCTGTCACCATACAATGCTATTACAATATCATTGACTATGTTCCTTATGCTATGCCCTTTATTTCTGTGACTTATTCATTCCATAACTGGAAGCCTGTATCTCCCACTCCTCTTCACACATTTTGCCCATTTTTCCACCCCCCCCCCCGGCAACCATCAGTTTGTTTTTTTGTATTCATGGGTCTGAGTCTGCTTTTTTGTTTATTTATTCATTTTTTTTTTTTTTTAGATTTCACAGAGTTGTTTTTGTTTTTGTTTGTCTTTAATTCTGGCAAGCTAGTGTGCATAAGATAAAGGGAATTTTGTTAAGGATATATATCATCAGCCTGCTACTGGAAATAATATACTGGGACTTAAAAAGGCTAAAATTAGGCTCATCAATGCCATGTACACCACAGCAGGGTTGATTCAACTCATCTCAATGGCTAATGTGGAGGAAATATAATGAGTTCAGTTTTAAATATGATAAGTTTGGGGTGTCTGTAATCATTCAAGCAGAGATGTCAAGTAGGTCATTAACTATATAGAATTGGAGGTAAAAATAGACACGTGGACATTATCATTTTATAGATGGTAATCAAGGTTATAAGAGTGTATGGTAACAGCTAAGGAAATAATATAGTTTTAGAAGAGGAAGTAGCCCATAACTAAACTCTTAGGTAACTCCAACATTTAATGTCAGATTAAGGATCTATTCAGAGCCAATTATCTTTCCACTATTTCAAGCTCTCTCAGACAAAAGGGGAATTGCATTTAATCATTTGATAAAATTTTATATCAAGTACCTATTATATGGAGCCTATATAGCCTCTTGAATACATCAGTAAAACTGACAGAAATCCCAGACCTTAGGGGAGCTTACTGTATAATAAATTTCTTTATAAAAAAACAGCGGTTCCAGAAGTCTTCCCTGTTATAAAGCCTCTGGTTCTCTGAGAATCTCAATCCCCCATCTTTAATATTAGAAATAAATCCTAGATGCTACCCTATTCTCCCAATTTCCCTACTCCAGCATCTTTGTTCAATGGCTTTAGCTTTTCCATTAAACTGCTGGTTGTTTTGAAGAAGTGAAATAGATTATGCAGCAATCCAGAAATTAGGTATTGACCTTGGGCAAAAAGAAAGAGAAAAAATGTCACATAAATGAATGACAGGCATTCATAGTGAAATAATAACATTATAGACCCAAGTAAAGATAAGTGGACAAAGAATTCTCAGTTCTTAGACTGACAAAATATAACAAAGATAGGACAACATAGCTACACAGTATTGGAGGAAGTAAGGGTACAGAGATAGGCCTGGTTTGAAAATGCCAGTATGCATTAGGAAAGGAAAAATTAGAGGGAAGAGAGGTAAACTCAAACAATCATCTTTTTTATTCTTTATCTTTGTTCTTATTATCTTGGACTGAGTTTTACTCCCATCAGGCAACAAATTGATGTGAGTCAGACAACATAAAAAAAATGCATTGAACTAAAAATTGATGACAAAATTTTAGACTTTCTCAGTTATTTTATTATTATTATTGAAGTACAATTGACACACCACAGGCTATTAATTTCCTGTGTGCAACATAATGAATTGACATTTGTATACATTGTATACATTTCAAAAATGAATATTGTGTAGCATGTAATTTAAAAGTAAAGAAAAAGTGCCGCTTTTTAATTCATATATTAAATGTTTTGTGCTTTATCATAAATACACTTTTTAAACTCTTAAAAACTGACAGTATTTAAAAAGTGAGCTAGATAGTAACCAAGAGAGCCAAATTATCCTAGAACCTTTGCTTATCATCTTGACTACTATTTGAATTCTCCTTCTACCTCAGGTCACCCTTGGTTCATCATATCACCCAAGACCCTCTGGTGGGCATTCTCAATTGGCTCTCCATAGCCTAAAGTATTAAGACATGACCATAATATTATGAAACCCATAGCTCCAGAAGCACTACACATACTGACATAGATGAGCAGGCAATAATCCTGCAGTCCTTCCATTTTTTTTTTGAAAGAAAACAATTACAGAATTATTGGCTCTGTAATGAAAGGTCTTACTCTTACATATTAGGGCTCCACAGCTGCATAATTGTTTGGGCATCCAGTATCTTTTAAGAACAGTTCCTTGATCTGGGTTAGTTGATGAAGTTCCCTACATAATTCTGTGAATACTCAGGCCTCATACTTCTGATCAAGGCAGAATATTTGAGATACCCTGCTGCTGGAAGGATATAGAAATAGATCATTCTGTACATTAAAAAAAGTCACTTCTTATGCCAAACCTATGTTGGATTAGTATTAACACCTTGGGTGGTATGAGACTTCTTGCTTATGAAGAGATGCCAATACTTCCAGAGAAGGAAGCAGACATTGTGGAGGAGTTCCAGTTGCTGGAAAGGATATACTATGGAATGATGCTCCCCTGAAGATAATATTTTTAAAAAGGCTGTCTACACTTTTATGTGAGAAACTGATTTAGATAGCCAAGGCTGGCAGTTCAGACCTGTGTGTATAATTGAAAGGCTACCTGTACACTTAGACCTATCTCCTAACCATCCTGGTTTAATCTGTCACCAACCATAACTGAGTAAAGGGATCTCAATGAAAAGTCAGCCACTTTATGTATGTGTGCCAAGCCCACCAGCAAGAAATGCTGCAGCTATCCAATAATGATAAAAATCAGCCAGGTTCTCTTCCTCTAGCTTTATTTTAAGTCAGGGAAATCTTGGCTGCCTATATAACCTGCTATAGATCCATGTAATGACATTTCAGGGCAATGAGGACATCATTCATGTTCAGCAGACCCAGACCCACTCCAAACCTCAGCTAGATTTAGTGAGCACATGTAATGGGCATCTGCTGCTAAGAGAGACCTATCATCCAATAGAACTTAGGGTAGAAAGTTATATAGGGTTACTCATACTGATGTGGACTTTTAAGCTCACATGGTCTAGGCCTATAACTGAACTATCATCTGGAGCACCCTGAATTACTGCTGAACTACTATTATCATCTGTGCCTACTGACAATGTCAATAATCATAAGCTTTCCAGGTGTGCCTGCTTTATTAGTCACATGGACAGCTAGAGTGCCCAAGAAAAAATCAATCTACTGAGAAGTCTTTTCGGAAGAAAGTACAAGGAAGATACCTGTTTATTTGCTTATTGAATAAGTAATCATTGAGAATTTACTATGAGATAAGCATTTGGGATGTATTTAGTTAAATAGTGGTGATCAGGACAGACAAATGTATTTGCTCTATGGAGCCTACATAATAGAGTGGAAGACAAAATAAACAAATAAGAAAATCGAATACTATACTAGAAAGTAAGAAGTGTTATGGAAATAAAGTAAGGAAAGGGGATAGGGAGATTAGTTTTAAATGTGATCATCATATTTCTCCCTGAGCAAGTGGTATTTAACTAAATACAGGAAGCTGAAGAAGCAAACCTTGTAGAGGCATACTCCAGGCACATTGTGAGTATGGTTCCAGATCATGGCAATAAAGTAAATATTGCAATAAAGCATGTCAAATTAACTTTTTGAATTATAAGTGCATATAAAAGTTCTATTTACACTATACTGCAGTCTATTAAGTGTGCAATAGCATTATGTCTAAAATATATGTGTTTGCGTGTTAATTTAAAAATACTTTACTGCTAAAATATGCTAACCATTATCTGAGCTTTCAGTCATAATGTTTTGTTGTTGTTGGAGGGTCTTGCTTCAAAGTTGATGGTTGTTGACTAGTAAGAGTGGTGGTTGATAAAGGCTGAGGCAATGGCTATGGCAATTTCTTAAAATAAGACAACAATTAAGTTTGCTCCATTGTTTGACTCTTCTTTCCCTGAACTGTTTCTCTATAACCTGTGATGTTGTTTGATTGCATTTTACTCACTATAGAACTTCTTTCAAAATTGGAGTCAAGCCTCTCAAGCCCTGCCCCTGCTTTATCAATTAAGGTTAGATAATATGCTAAAATGTGTTGTAATTTAAAGTCTTCACAGCATCTTCACCAGGAATAAATTCTATCTCAAGAAACTTTCTTTGCCCATCCATAAGAAGCAACTTCTCATCCATTAAAGTTTTATTATGAAATTGTAGCCATTCAGTCAAATATCCAGGCTTCACTTCTAATTTTAGTTTACTTGCTATTTCCACCACTTCTGTAGTTACTTGCTCCACTGAAGTCTTGAACTCCTCAAAGTCATCCATAGTGTTGGAATCAACTTCTTCCAAACTCCTGTTACTGTTGGTATTTTGACCTCTTTCCATGAATCACAAGTGTTTTTAATAATATCTAGAATGGTAAATCTTTTCCAGAAGATTATCACTTTACTTTGCACAGATCCATCAAAGAAATTGTGATCTTCAAAAGCTATAGCCTTACAAAATGTATATATTAATTAATAAGGCTTGGAAGTTGAAATTACTCCTTGATCCATGAAATGCAGAATGGATGCTGTGATAGTAGACATAAAAACAATATTAATATCATTATACAACTCCATCAGTGCTCTTGAATATCCAGGTGCATTATCAACGAACAGTCATGTTTTGAAAGGAATCTTTTTTTTTTTTTCCTCAGCAGTAGGTCTCAACAGGGGGCTTCAACATTCAGCAAACCATTTATCAACAAATGTGTTGTCATCCAGGGTTTGCTGCCCCATTTATAGAGCACAGGCAGGGTAACTTTAACATAATTCTTAAAGTCTCTAGCATTTGGGAGTAAATACCTAGTAGAGCTATTGCTGGATTGTAGGGTAGTTCTGTTTTTAACTTTTTCAGGAACCTCAATACTGTTTTCCACAGTGGCTGCACCAGTTTGCATTTCCATCAACAGTGCAAAAGAGTTCCCCCTTCCCAACACTGGCCAACACTTGTTTCCTGTGTTGTTGATTTTACCCATAACTACAGCTGTGAGGTGATATGTCACTGTATTTGGGATTTGCATTTCCCTGATGATCAGTGATGTTGAGCATCTTTTCATGTTTTTGTTGGTCATCTGTATGTCTTCTTTGGAAAAATGTCTATTCATGACTTCTGCCCATTTTTTTACTGGATCATTTGTTTGTTGGATGATGAGTTTTATAAGTTATTTATATATTTTGGGTACTAACTCTTTAGTAGATATGGCATTTGAAAATATCTTCTCCCATTCCTTAGTTTGGTTTTTACTTTTGTTGTTTCCTTTGCTGTGCAGAAGCTTTTTATTTTGATGAAGTCCCAATAGTTTCTTTTTGCTTTTGTTTCCCTCACCTCAGGAGACATATCTAGGAAGAAATTGCTACAGCCAAGGTCAAAGAAGTTACCGTCTGTGTTCTCTTCTAGGATTTTTATGGTTTCAGGTCTCACATTTATGTTTTTCATCCATTTGGAATTAATTTTTGTGTATGGTGTAAAAAAGTAGTCCAGTTTCATTCTGTATGTTGCCATCCAGCTTTCCTAACACCATTTGTTGAAGAGATTGTCTTTTTCCCATTAGATATTCTTTCCTGTTTTGTTGAAGATTAATTGACCATATAGTTGTGGGTTCATTTCTGGGTTTTCCATTTTGTTCTATTGATCGAAGTGTCCATTTTTGTGCTAGTACCTTACTGTTTTAATTATGACAGTTTTATAACATAAGTTGAAGTCCAGAATTGTAATGCCTCCAGCTTTGCTTTTCTTTTTCAAGGTTGCTTTGGATATTCAGGGTCTTTGGTGGGTCCATACAAATTTTAGGATTGTTCGTCTAGCTCTATGAAAAAAGTTAGTGGTCTTTTTTATTTATTTTTATTTTTTATTTTGTTCAATTAGCCAACATATAGTACATCATCAGTTTTTGAGGTAGTGTTCAACAATTCATTATTTTGATAGGGATTGCATTAAATGAGTGGATTGCTTTGGGTAATATAGACATTTTGACAATATTTGTTCTTCTAATACATGAGCATGGAATGTCTTTCCATTTCTTTGTACCATGTTCAATTACTTTCATCAGTGATTTATAGTTTTCACAGTACAGATCTTTCAACTTTTTAGTTAGGTTTATTCCTAGGTATCATTGTTTTTGGTGCAATTGTAAATGGGCTTGATACCTTAGTTTCCCTTTCTGCTGCATCACTATTGGTGTATAGAAATGCAATAGACTTCTGTGCATTGATTTTGTATTTTGTGACTTTACTGAATTCCTTTATCAGTTCTAGCAGGTTTTTGGTGGAGTGTTTCAAGTTTTCTACATATGGTATCATGTCATGTGCAAAAAGTGAAAGTTTTACTTCTCCTTTGCTGATTTAGATGCTTTTATTTCTTTTTGTTGTCTGATTGCTGTGGCTAGGACTTTCAGTACTATGTTGAATAAAATTGAGGAGAATGGACATCCCTGTCTTTGTTGAGGGTTTTTATCATGAGTGGAGGGTATACGATTACAAATGCTTTTTCTGCACCTATTGAGATAGTCATATGGTCCTTATCTGTTCTTTTATTAATGTGATGCATCACGTGGCTAGATCTGCAAATATTGGACCACCCTTGCCACACAAGATAAATCTCACTTGATCATGGTGAATGATTTTTTAATGTATTGTTGGATTTGGTTTGCTAGTATTTTTTTTTAAGCATCCTAAACAATTTGGATATTTATTCAGTTACAAGTTGTCCTTAACAATTATTTAGAGCTAATTTCTATAGAGGCATTTCTTTTTTTTTTCAATTAACATATAATGTATTATTTGTTTCAGGGGTACAGCTCTGTGTTTCATCAGTCTTACACAATTCACAGTGCTCACCATAGGCCATACCCTCCCCAATGTCCATCACCCAGCCACCCATCCCTCCCAACCCCCTCCACTCCAGCAACCCTCAGTTTGTTTCCTGAAATTAAGAGTCTCTTATGGTTTGTCTCCCTCTCTGGTTTCATCTTGTTTCATTTTTCCCTCCTTTCCCCTATGATCCTCTGCCTTGTTTCTCAAATTCCTCATATCAGTGAGATCATATGATAATTGTATTTCAATGATTGACTTATTTCACTTAGCATGATACCCTCTAGTTCCATCCACATTGTTGCTAGTGACAAGATTTCATTTTTTGATGGCTGCATAATATTCCATTGTATATATATACCGTATCTTCTTTATCCATTCATCTGTTGATGGACATCTGGGCTCTTTCCACAGTTTGGCTATTGTGGACATTGCTGCTATAAAAATTGGGGTGTACATGCCTCTTTGGATCACTACATGTGTATCTTTGGGGTAAATATCCAGTAGTGCAATTGCTGGGGCGTACAGTAGCTCTATTTTCAACTTTTTGAGGAACTTCCATACTGTTTTCCAGAGTGGCTGCACCAGCTTGCATTCCCACCAACAGTGTAGGAGGGTTCCCCTTTCTCTGCATCCTCGCCAACATCTGTAATTTCCTGACTTGTTAATTTTGACCATTCTGACTGGTGTGAGGTGGTATCTCATTGAGGTTTTGATTTGTATTTCCCTGATGCCAAGTGATGTGGAGCACTTTTTCATGTGTCTGTTGGCCATCGGGATGTCTTTGCAGAAATGTCTCTTCATGTCTTCTGCCCATTTCTTGATTGGATTATTTGTTCTTTGGGTGTTGAGTTTGATAAGTTCTTTATAGATTTTGGATACTAGCCCATTATCTGATATGTCATTTGCAAATATCTTCTCCCATTCTGTCGGTTGTCTTTTGGTTTTGTTGACTGTTTCCTTTGCTATGCAAAAGCTTTTTATCTTGATGAAGTCCCAATTGTTCATTCTATCAGTTACCTTGGGATTCTGGAACAAAGCATGCTAGACCTCTGTTGTATTATCTCAAAAATGTCTTTTAGACCACTCTATATTCCCTTCACTTTGGGGTCCCCCAGCTTTGATCTTTTGTATAAAAAATTATACCTTACAAAAATCTAAAGTGCATTCATTAATTCCCTTATTCATAATACCTCAGCCATCTTATTTTTGTCTCTCCCTTTGTGCTCTTCATGGCTCTTTCCTTCTTTTCCAAGGATTATAGGATTCCCAACTATGTATATTTTGTGAGACTTGTATTTTGTTGAGGATTTCTGCATCTATGTTCATCAGAGATATTGGCCTTCAGTCCTCTTTATTTTCTGGTGTTTTTCTCTGGTTTTGGTATCAGGATAATGCTGGCCTCATAAAATGAATTTGGAAGTTTTCTTTCCATTACTACTTTTTGGGATAGTTTCAGAAGAATAGGTATAAACTCTTCTTTAAATGTTTGGTAGAATTTGCCTGTGAGGGGCGCCTGGGTGGCTCAGTCAGTTAAGTGTCTGCCTTCGACTCAGGTCATGAACCCAGGGTCCTGGGATTGAGCCCTGTGTCGGGCTCCCTCCTCAGCAAGGAGCCTGCTTTTCCCTCTCCCTCTGCCTTTCTCTCTGCCTACTTATGCTCTCCCTCTTCCTCTCTCTGCATTAAATAAATAAATAAAATCTTAAAATAAAAAGAATTTGCCTGTGAGCCCATGTGGTCTTCGATTTTTGTTTGTTGGGAGATTTTTTGATTACTGATTCTACTTCTTTGCTGGTTATCTGTTCAAGTTTTCTATTTCTTCCTGATATATATATATATACCCATTTCTTCCAAGTTGTCCAATTTGTTGGCATATAGTTTTCAATTTTATTCTCTTATAATTGTTTGTATTTCTGTGGTGTTGGTTGTTATTTCTCCTGTCTCTTTTTCTGATTCTGTTTATTTGGGCATTTTCTCTTTCCTTTTTGATAAGTCTGGCTAGAGGTTTATCAATTATATTAAGTTGTTTTTTGTTTTGTTTTGTTTTGTTTTTTTGTTTTTTTTTTCAAAGAACCAGCTTCTGGTTTCATTGATCTGTTCCATTGCTTTTTTTTTTTTTTTAGTTTCTGTATCATTTATTTCTTCTCTAATCTTTATTAGTCCTTTATTTTTACCAGCTCTAGGCTTAATTTTTTGTTCTTTTTCTAGATTCTTTAGGTATAAGTTTAGGTTGTTTATTTGAGATTTTTCTTGGTTTTTCGGATAGGCCTGTATTGCTACATACTCCTCTTTTATGACCGCTTTTGCAGCATCTCAAAAATTTGGACCATTGTGTTTTCAAATTTGTTTGTTTCCAGTTATCTTTTGATTTCTTCTGTGATTTCTTGGATGACCCTTTCATTGTTTAATAACGTTATTTAAACCATATTGAGATACGACCTTACACTAGTTAGAATGGCAAAAATTAACAAGGCTGGAAAAAAGAAATGTTGGAGAAGATATGGAGAAAGGGGAACTCTCTCACATTGTTGGGAATGAAAGTGGGTACAGCCACTTTGGAAAACAGTATGGAGGTTCCTCAAAAAGTTAAAAATAGAGCTACTCTATGACCCAGAATTGCACTACTGGGTATTTACCCCAAAGATAGAGATGTAGTGAAAAGAAAGGCCACGTGCACCCCAATGTTCATAGCAGCAATGTCCACAATAGCCAAACTGTGGAAAGAGCTGAGATGCCCTTCAACAGACTAATGGATAAAGAAGATGCGGTCCATATATATGATGGAATATTACTCAGCCATCAGAGAGGATGAATACCCATCACTTGCAACGACATGGAAGGAACTGGAGGGGATTATGCTAACTGAAATAAGTCAAGCAGAGAAAGAAAATTATCATAAGGTTTCACTTATTTGTAGAACATAAGGAATAGCATGGAGGACATTAGGAGAAGGAAGGGGAAAATGAAGGGGGGGGAATTGGAGGGGAAGATGAGCCATGAGAGATTATGGACTCTGGGAAACAGACTGAGGGTTTCAGAGGGGAAGGGGGTGGGGGGATGTGTTGGCCTGTTGATGGGTAGTTAGGAGGGCACGTATTAAAATGAGCACTTGGGTGTTATATGCAAACAATGAATCATGGAACAAGACATCAAAAACTAATGAAATATTGTATGTTGACTAACATAACATAATAAAATTAAATTTAAAAAACTAATGAGGGCGCCTGGGTGGCTCAGTTGGTTAAGCGACTGCCTTCGGCTCAGGCCATGATCCTGGAGTCCCGGGATCGAGTCCCGCATCTGGCTCCCTGCTCGGTAGGGAGTCTGCTTCTCCCTCTGACCCTCCCCCCTCTCATGCTCTCTGTCTCTAACTCTCTCTCTCTCAAATAAATAAATGAAATCTTTAAAAAAAAAAACTAATGAAATACTGTATGGTAACTAACCTAACATAATAAAAATTAATTAAAAAAAACTCTATGTATTTGTGGTCTTTCCAGATTTTTTCCTTGAATTTGACTTCTAGTTTCATAACATTGTGGTCAGAAAAGGTGCAGAGTATGAGGCCTGTTTTGTGGTCTAATATATGATCTATTTTGGAGAATGTTCCATGTGCACTTGAAAAGAATGTGTATTCTGCTGTTTTAGGGTGAAATGTTCTGAATGTATCAGTTTAATCCATCTGGTCCAGTGTATCATTCAAAGCCATTGTTTCCTTGTTGATTTTCTGTTTAGAAGACCTGTTAATTGATGTAAGTGGGGTTTTAAAATCCCCTACTATTATTGTTAGTACCAATACTATCAATTAGTTCCTTTATGCTTATTTACTGTCTTATGTATTTTGCTTCCATATTGAGTGCATATTTACTTTTGTTTTATCTTCTTGTTGGATTGTTCCCTTTATTATTATAACTTGTTCTTCTTTGTCTCTTGTTACAGACTTTGTTTTTTTTTTTTAAAAAAAGATTGTATTTATTTATTTGAGAGAGAGTGTGTGTGCAAGTAGAGAGAGGGGCAGAGGGAGAGGGAGAAGCAGACTCCGAGCTGAGCAGGGAGGCCAATACAGGGCTCCATCCCAGGACTCCGTGATCATGACCTGAGCTAAAGGCAGACACTTAATGACTGAGCCACCCAGGCACCCCTACAATCTTAGTTTTAAAGTCTATTTTTTCGGGGCACCTGGGTGGCTCAGTAGTTAAGTGTCTGCCTTCGGCTCAGGTCATGATCCCAGGGTCCTGAGATCGAGCCCCGCAACAGGCCCCCTGCTCAGCAGGAAGCCTGCTTCTCCCTCTCCCACTTCCCCTGCTTGTGTTCCCTCTCTCACTGTGTCTCTCTCTGTCAAATAAATGAAATCTTAGAAAAAAATGAAGTCTATTTTGTCTCATAAGTATTGCTACTCCAACTCTTTTTTGACATCCATTTGTATGATAAATATTTCTCATACCCTCATTTTTTATCTGCAGGTGTCTTTTAGTATAAAATGTGTCTCTTGTAAGCAGCATATATATGGGTCTTGTTTTTTATCCACTCTGCCACCCTATGTCTTTTGATTGGAGCATTTTGTCCATTTCCATTCAAAGTGATTATTGATAGATATGTATTTATTGTCATTTTGTTGCTCGTGGTTGTTTTTGTAGTTTTTCTGTGATACTTTCTTCTCTTATTCTCATGGTTTGCTGGTTTTCTTTAGTGATATACTTGGATTTCTTTCTCTTTATTCTTTTCATGTCTATTACTCATTTTTGATTTGTGGCTACCATTAGGTTTTTATATAACATCTTCTGCATATAACAGTCTGTGTTACTTTTATGTTCTTTTAAGTTTGAGCCCCTTCTTTACTCCTTTCCAACCCCCACATTTTAGATATATGGTGTCATATTTTACATCTTTTTGTTTGTAAATCTCTTGATTGATTTTTAGAGATATTTTTTATTGCTTTTATGTTTCCTTTCTTACTTTTCATATTCTCTCTTATGCTTTTTCCTTTCCACTCCAAGATTCCCCTTTAATATTTCCTGTAGAGCTGGTTTTATAGTCATGTATTACATTAGGGTTTTTGTTTTGTTTTGTTTTTGTTTTTGTCAAAGAAACTTTTTATCTCTCCTTGTATAGCCTTGCTGGATATAACATTCCTGGCTGCAGATTTTCCCTTTTGGCACTTTGACTATATCATGCCACTCACTCCCTTCTGGCCTGTAAAGTTTCTGCTGAAAAATTCACTGATAGACTTATGGAGTTTCCCTGGTATGTAGCTGTCTTTTCTCTTGCTAATTAAAAATATATATATATATATCACTACCTTTTGCTAAGACTTATGGAGTTTCCCTTGTATGTAACTGTCTTTTTTCTTGCTAATTAAAAAAAAAATATCACTACCTTTTGCTATCTTAATCACTATGTGTCTTGGTGTGGACCTTCTTGGGTTGATTCTGTTGGGGGCTCTCTGTGCTTGAATATTTGTTTTCTTCCCCAGATTCAAGAAGTTTTCTGCTATTACTTCTTCAAATACATTTTCTGCCCTCCCTTTTCTCTCTTTTTCTTCTAGTTTCCCTGTAATGTGGATGTTATTATATTTGATGTAGTCACTGAATTCCCCAAGTCTATTCCCATTTTGTATAATTCTTTGTGTGTCATTTGCTGAGCTTGATTAATTTCCATTACTCTGTTTTCCACGTCATTAATTTGTTCCTCTGGTCCTCTAGCCTGGTATTTATTCCATCAAGTATATTTTTAATTTCACTTAATGTGTTTTAGATTTCTGTTTGGTTATTTTTGATCTCATTGTTAAGGGTCTCACTGATATCCTTCATTATTTTCTCAAGGCCAGTGAGTTTCTTCATGATCATTAATTTAAATATTCTATCAGGCATATTAATTACATCCATTTCACTTAGTTCCCTTCTATAGTGTTGTCCTGTTCTTTCATTTGGGTATATTCTTGTCTCTTTATGTTGTCTAACTCTCTGTGTCTGTTTCTCTGTATTAGGAAAGTGATCTGCATCTCTTGCTCTTGAAGGTATGGCCTTATGAAGAAGAGGTCCTGTACTGCCCTGCAGGGCAGTGTCCCCTGATCTCCAGGGCATGGCACTTCAGGGAGTACCTCCTATGTGTGTTGCATGTGCTCTGCTATTGTGTCCTGGCTGCTTTTTTCCTTCAGTCTAGTTATCTGCAGAAGTTCTCTTTGCTTTTTGTGGACAGTATTTTGTACTTGGCTGGGTGGGGTGCATTTTTACAAGATGTGTGTTGGTCTGCTTTCAAAATGAGACCTGTGGCCACTGCAGGTGTAACCAAGACCCTGGGTCAGGATACATGGCGTTGACAGGGTTTGCACTGGTCTTCTGGGGTAGGGGGTCCGCAGTGCTGGGCCTGAGGCAGGTGTGACTGGAAAGGGCAGATCCACCAAAGGGGGGGGATGGGGCTTGTTGTAAACAAGTTAGTAGCTAGTGGTGGGGCTGCACTGGTTCCTGCTGGTAGTAGTAAGTTTTTCCTGAGAGTTGGGAGAGTGAAATGGCACCTGCCAGCTCCTTTGTTCTCTCTGATCTTTGCCTCTTCCAGCCAGGCTCTGAGATGAGTAAATAACTCTCTCTCCTGTGTGCCTGGCATTTTTCAAACTGCTGCTTCTACACTGTAACTCCATAGTGTATATGTCATACTGTGTCGTTAAGGGCAGGAACTCAGCTTCCTAACACCCTCCAAGATCTCCCAGAGCTAAGCCTGCTGATTTTTAAAATTGCAATCTTTACATACTGCTGGTTGTAAGAACTCACAAAATCTGATCTCTCTTGCTTTCAAAGCCAAATGTTATGGGGATTTGTCTTCCTCATGCAGACTCTAAGATGTAATGATCTGTTTCTCCCACTTCACCATGCCCCCAGCTACATCCTCACCATGGATAGCCATGGTCCTTTTCATCTTCAAACTGCATTTCTGCCCTTCCTACCTTCTTTAATGTGGCCTCTTCTCTCTTTTTAGTTGTGGAGTTTGTTCTGCAAGTCTTTGGGACATTTTCTGGGTTATTTATGCTGATGTGAGTGTTACCTAGTTATATCCATGTGACAAAGTGAGCTTAGGGTCCTCCTACTCCACCATCTTCCCCTGATTATTTTTTGTTAAGTTTAAGAAGTATTTATATATATGAGACCTTTATTGGATATGTGATTTGCAAAACTTTTCTCCTGTTTGTATCATGTCTTTTCATCCTCCTTACAGTATCTTTCACAAAGTAAAATTCTGTAATTTTGCCGAGGTTCAATTTAATCAAATTTTCATGTTATGGATCATTATTTTTTTAATTAGGTGTGAGGTTAAAATATAAGCTTATTTTGTACCCCATGGATAACCAGTTGTTTTAGCACCATTTATTGAAAATACAATCGTTCCTTCATTGACTTGCTTTTGCATCTTTGTTTTTGTTTTTTTTTTTTTTTAAGATTTTATTTATTTATTTGACAGAGAGAGAGAGACAGCGAGAGAGGGAACACAAGCAGGGGGAGTGGGAGAGAAAGAAGCAGGCTCCCCGCCGAGCAGGGAGCCCAATGCGGGGCTCGATCCCAGGACCCTGGGATCATGACCTGAGCCAAAGGCAGACGCTTAACGACTGAGCCACCCAGGCACCCCGCTTTTGCATCTTTGTAAGAACTCCGTTGGGTATACCCAGTGATCATTATGTCTATTTCCCTGCCAACACCATGCTGCTTTAATTACTGTGGTTCTATGTTAAGACTTAACATTTTAGGGGTGATTCTTTTTCAGAATTGTTTTAGCTATTCTAGAGTTTTAATATTTAATATTTAATATTCAGAATTTTAATAAGAATTGCATTCAAAATAGATCAATTTGGGGGAATAGATATCTTTAATATATTGTTTTCCATTTCATGAGCATAGTATATCTCTCCATTTATTTAGGTCTTCTTTGATTTCTTTAATCAGCATTTTGTAATTTTAAGCATATAGAACCTTTACATATTATGTTAATTGTACATCTAAATATTTCAATTTCTTTGTAATAATTATAAATGGTATTGTGCTTTTCATTTTGATTTCCATATTATCAATGTTAGAATATGGAAATGCAATTTACTTTTGTTTGTTGATCATTTATCTTCCAATCTAGCTGAACTCATTAATTTGTTCTAGCTTTTTTTTTTTTTGTAAACATCAGTGAAATTTCTGTGCAAACAATGTTATCTACAAATAGGGGCAGTTTTACTCCTTTTTTTCCAATCTGTGTACCTTTCATTTTTTTTTTTCTTGCCTTTATTGTGCTGGCCAGACTTCCTATAAGACATGGAGAAAGAGTGGTAATAGGAGAAGCTCTTCCCAATCTTAGGGGGAAAGCGTTCATTCTTTCACCATTAAGTATAATATTAGCTCAGGACTTTAGTAGATTTTCTTTTTCATAGTGAAGTATCCCTCTATTTCTAATTGGCTGAGTTTTTATCATCCATAAGTATTGAATTTTGTAAAATGTACCTGCTGGGTGTTTTGATATAATCATATGATTTTTCTTTTGTAACTTGTTGATATGGTGGATCACTTAATTGATTTTCAAATATTGAACTGGCCTTGCATAACTGTAACAAAACACAGTTGTTTCCTTTTTTTCATAGTTTTATTTTATTTAATTTTTTCATTTTAATCCCAGTGTAGTTAACATACACTGTTACCTTAGTTTCAAGTGTACAATATAGTGATTCAATAAGTCTATACATTACTCACTGTTCATTATGTTAAGTGTACTCTTCTTAATCCCCTTCACATATTTCACCTACCCCCTACCCACTTCTACTCTGGTAACCATCTGCTTATTCTCTAAGTTAAGAGTCTGTTTTTTGGTTTGTCTCTTTTTAAAATGTGTTCATTTGTTTTGTTTCTTAAATTTTGCATATGAGTGAAATTATATAGTATTTGTCTTTCTCTGATTGGCTTATTTCACTTTGCATTATACTCTTTAGATCTATCCATGCTGTTGCAAATGGCAAGATTTCATTCCATGTTATGGATGAATAATATTACATTATATATATACCACATCTTTATTCATTCATCTTTCAATGGACACTTGGGATGCTTCTATAATTTGCCTATTGCAAATAATATAAGCACAGTGGTGCATATATCCTTTTGAATTAGTGTTTTTGTAATCTTTTGGTAAATATCCAGTAGTGCAATTACTGCATTGTAGGGTAGTTCAATTTTTAACTTTTTGAGGAACCTCCATACTGTCTTCCACAGGGGCTGCACCAGTTTGTATTCTCAAAAACAGTATATTTTTCTCCACATTCTCACCAACACTTGTTGTTTCTTGAGTTTTCTTTTTTTAATTTTAGTCATTCTGACAGGTGTAAGATGATATCTCATTGTTTTTTGATTCGCATTTCCCTGCTGATCAGTGATGTTGAGCATCTTTCCATGTGTCTGTTGTCCATCTGTATGTCTCCTTTGGAAAAATGTTTGCTCATGTTTTCTTCCCATTTTTAATTGAATTGCTTGTTTTTGGGGTGTTCAGTTGTATAAGTTATTTATACATTTTGGTTACTAACCCTTTATCAGTTTTGCCATTTGCAAATATATTCTGCCACTCGGGAGGCTGTCTTTTAGTTTTGTTGGCTGTTTCCTTGGCTGTGCAGAAATTTTTATTTTGATGTAGTCTCAATAGTTTATTTTTTTATTTTATTTTTTGCCTCAGGACACATATCTAGAAAGATGTTCCTACAGCTGATGTCAGAAAAAATACTGCCTATGTTCTCTTCTAGGATTTATAGAGTTTCAGATCTCACATTTACCTTTTTAATCCATTTGGGGTTTATTTTTGTGTATGGAGTAAGAAAGTGGTCCAGTTTCATTCTTTTGCATGTAGCTGTCCAGTTTTTCCAACACCATTTGTTGAAAAGACTGTCTTTTTCCCATTGCATATTCTTGTTTCCTTTGTCAAAGATTAATTGACCATAAGATTGTCAGTCTAGTTTTGGGCTTTCAATTCTGTTCCATTGATCCATGTGTCTGTTTTTGTGCCAGTACCATAATGTTTTGTTTACTACAGATTTGAAATATAACTTGAAGTCAGGAATTGTGATACCTCCAGTTTTGTTTTTCCTTTTCAAGATTTAAAGCGCATTTGTTTCTAATGTGTATTTCCGTTTTACTTTGTTGGATTCAGTTTGCTGATATTTTTGAGGTTTTTTTTAAATCTAAGTTCATGAGATTTTGTTTGTGATTTTTAGAATCTGCCCCATTTCCTAAAAGTTGTGTAATTCATGAGTGTAAAGTTGTTCATAGTCTTCCTTTGCTACCCTTTCAATAGCTGGAGGATCTGTAGTGATAGCCTCTGTTTTATTCCTGATATTGGTGATTTGTGCCCTTTTTATTTATCTTTGACTGTCTTACTAGATTTATCAATTTTATTGATTTTTAAAATATTCAGCTTTTGCAGAATTATCAACAAAAGCCAAATTATGGAAAGAACCCAATGTCCATCAATCGATGAATGGATAAAGAAGTGGTGTATATATATACAATGGAGTATTACGCAGACATAAAAATGACTAAAATCTAACCATTTGCAATGATGTGAATGGAGCTAGAGAGTATTATGTTAAGCAAAATAAGTCAGAGAAAGACAAACACAATATGATTTCACTCATATGTGGAAATTAAGAAATAAAACAGATAAACATAGGGGAGAAAAGAGAGAGGCAAACCATCAAGCAGACTCTCAACTATAGAGAACAAACTGAGAGACACTTGAGGACAGGTGGGCAAGGGGGAATGTGTTAAATGGCTGATGGGGATTAAGGAGGGCACTTGCGATGAGCACTGAGTGTTGTTTGTAAGTGATGAATCACTAAATTCTACTCCTGAAGATAATATTACACTATATGTTAACTAACCGGAATTTAAATAGAAAATTGAAACTACAAAAAATAAAAATAAATAAAAGAATCAGCTTTTCATTTCATTGATTTTTTCCTAATGCTTTCTTATTTTTAATTTTGTTGATATATCCCCTTATCTTCAGTACTTAATTCCTTCTTCATTCTTTGGAATTATCATGTTCTTCTTTTTGTAGTTTCTTAATGAACTTATTGATTTGAGACCCTTCTTGTTTATTATAAGAATTTACTACTATGAATTTCTCTCAGCACTACTTTAACTATATCCTTCATGTTTTGATATGCTTATTTTTATTTCACTTAGTTCTATGTATTTTTTCATCTCCCTAAAGTGTTATTGTCTAATGGATTATGTAAAAAAGTGAGTTGTTTAATTTTCATGTATTTTGAAATTTTCCTCTTTTCCTATTTATTTCTAATTTGATTTCATTATGATCAGAGAACATATCTGTATCACTTCAATTCTTTCACATTTTTTGAGATTTATCTGATGGCCCTGGTACAGTCTATCTTGGTGAATGTTCAATGGGTGCTTGGAAAAAATGTGTTTTTGACTAATGTTCAGTGGAGTATTCAGTATATACCAATTAGATCCTGTTGACTGTGTTGTTCAGATCTGTAACCTTAATGATTTTCTGCTTACAAGTTCTATCCATTAATAAGAGGAGTATGTTGAATTTCTTAACCAAATTTGTGGGTTTGTTTCTTTCTCCCTTCACCTCTATCAGTTTTTGTTTCATATATTTGTTTGAGGCTCTATTATTTGATGCATAGACATTTAGGATCATTATATTCTCTGGGTGGATTGTTCCTTTTATCATTATGTAATGTCTAGCAATTTTTTTTTTTTTTTTTTTTTGCTCTGAGCTCTACATTATTGGAGACTAATGTAGTAACTACTGATTTTTAAAATTAGTACCTGGGAGGACGTTCAAAATGGCAGGATAAGAAGATCCTTAACTCACCTTCTCCCATAAGCACAACAAATGTCCAGCTACCTATGCAATAATTTCCCCTGAAAAAGTCCTAAAAACTAGATGAGCAGTGCCTCCACAACAAATGATAAGAGGGCTACTTTGAGACAGTTAGGAGAGGAAGAACCATGCTCACACAAAAGAAACCCACCACAGGTGCAACAGCTCATGATCAGGAAGAATTTCAAAAACCCAGAATTTTTCCTGAGGAGTGATGGGGTTGTCCCCATCAGGACCCCAACTCTTTGTCCAACACCAGAAAGATTAGCCCTGAATACATTTGGGTTTGAAAACCAATGGGGACATAGAAAAAAAATAAAAATAATAATAAAATAATTCTTTTATTTCTTTCATTTCTTTCCAGGAGGACCATAGAACTGTAGGAAATGAAGAACCCATTCTTAATGGGCTTGAGTGCAGACTCACTTTCCCTGGGACCAAGCACAAAAGCATTAGTTTAAAATCACCTAGACCATATGTAAAAAAAAAAAAAAAAAAAAAAAAGCCTACTTATTAAACCTAAAACAACTCACAGAAAGTCAGGAACATGTTGGGACTCTCTCTGGAGATGGAAGTGCTGCCAGACATTTCTGTGATCCTACTCTACCTTGTGATTACCAGTGCTGACAAATACCATTTTAGCAAGGTCCCTCTAACCATCCAGCACTGCTAGGCATACCCCATTTCCCACACCACAGCTGAGCCACAGTGAGATTGGTGAGCACCCCTTCATACAACAGTCATATCACAGCCTTCTGTGTAAGTTCCAAACCACCCTCAGCTGTAGCCTCATCACAGCCAGCCACATAAGAACCCCACCTCCCTCAAGCTGCAGCAACAACAGAGCAGGCTGCATGGGTGCCTCACCCTCCAGCCATAGCAAAGCTGCTCTAGAGTCAGACTGAGAAACACCCTGCCTTTCTGAAGCTGCAGCTAAACCAGAGCTAAGCAAGCACTGTGCCCCCTTCAACACTCTAGTCATGGCCCTACCACAACAGACAGATGCATACAATCCATACAGGGGATGCTTCTTGAACTCTTGGATCTGGTGGCCATGGAGGACTGTGATTCTGAGCCCCACAGGTCATCTCCTATACAAAGTTACTTCTTCAAGACTGGGAGAGTTAGCTGTTCCACTTAATACATGGTAATAAACATAATTAGGTATTGAGGAGGGCACATTCTGCATGGAGCACTGAGTGTTATGCACAAACAATGAATCATGGAACACTACATCTAAAACTAATGATGTAATGTAGGGGATTAACATAAGAATAAAAAAACCATAATTAGGCAAAATGGAAGACATAGAAATATGTTCTACTTGAAAATATCAAAACCTAAAAAAAAAAAAATTAATGAAACAGAGAATTCAAAGTAATAGTCACGAAGTTGCTCACCAAACTCAGGAATACAGATGAACACAGTGTGAACATCAAAAAAGAGATAGAAAACAAAAGAAAATACCAAACAGAAGTTGTAAAGCTAAAAAAATACAGTAAACTGAACTGAAAAATACACTAGAGGGGTTTCAACAACAGATTAGATGAAACAGAAGAATTGATCAGCAAACTGATGACAGAGCAATGGAAATCACCCAGAAAGAAGAGCAAAAGAAAAAAAAACTAAAAGTGAAGATGTCTTATGAGACCTATAGGATATCATTAAGCAGAATAACACCCCCCTTATAGGGGTCCCAGAAGGAGAAGAAAGGGATAAAGGGACAGAAAATTTATTTGAAGAAATAAGGGCTAAAAACTTCCTTAGTCTGGAGAAGGAAACAGACAGCCAGATCCAGAAAGCCCAGAAAGTTCCAAATAAGATGAACCCAAAAAGATCCACACCAAGAAACAGTATAATTAAATGTTAAAAGTTAAAGAAACAGAGAATCATAAAAGCAGAAGAGAAAAACAACTTGTTATATAGAAGGGAAACCCAATAAGCTATCAGCAAATTTTTCAGGAGAAACTTTGTAGGCCATTGACATATTCAAAGTGCTGACAGGAAAGAAAAATACAAAAACAAACAAAAACAACAAAAAACTTCTGACCAAGAATACTATTCCTGTCAGGGTTATTATTCAGGATAGGAGAGATAAAAAATTTCCAGATAAGCAAAAGCTAAAGGAACTCATCACCACAAAAGTGACCTTACAAGACATGTTAAAGTAAAAAGAAATGGCACTGATTCATAACAACAAAAAATATGAAAGTGAAGATCTCATTGGAAAAGGTAAATATATAGTAAAGATAGTGGATTAATCACTTATAAACCTAGTATGAAGGTCAAAAGACAAAAGTAGCAAAATTACCTAAAATTAAAATAAGTAGTTAAGGGATACAAAAAAATAAAACAAAGTAAAAAGTGATTTTTAAAACATGAAATGGGGAGTAGTGAAAATGTAGTTTTCAAATGTTTTAAATTTAAGTTGTTATCAACTTAAAATAGTCTGTTATATTCATATGAAGATAATGTGAACTACATGATAACCATAAAACTATAGCAAATACACAGAAGAAATTGAGAATGGAATCTAAATATAACACTAAAGAAAAATATCAAACCAGAAGGAAAAAGCGACAAGAAGAAAGGAAGAGAGAGGAACTAAAAAATAAGCAGAACACAAAAAATGCAATAAGTACATACTTATCAATGATTGCTTTAAGTGTAAAAGGACTAAATTCTCCAATCAAAAGACATAGATTGGGTGAATTGATTTCTTTAAAAAAATAAAAGACTCATCTACATGCTGCCTACAAGAGGCTTACTTTAGAAGTAAGGAAATACACAAACAGAAAGTGAAGTGATGAAAAAAGGTATTTCATGCAAGTGGATATGAAAAGAAAACTGGTATAGTTATACTCATCTCAGACAAAATGGACTGTAGAACAAAGACTGTAATAAAAGAAAAAGGGCATTACATAATGATAAAGGGATCAATCCAGCAAGATGATATAACATTTAGAAATGTATATGAACCCAACATAGAAGCACCAAAATATACAAAGCAAATGTAAACAGACCTAAAAAGGGAAGTTAACAGCAGTACAAAAATAGTAGGGATCTTTAACTTCTCACTTAATGAAAGGATAGATCATCCAGACAGAAAATCCTCAACAAGGAAACAATGGTTTTGAATGACACATTGGACCAGATAGACTTACTAGATATATACAGAATATTCCATCAAAAAGCAGCTGAATACATATTCTTCTCAAGTACAGATGGAACATTCTCTAAGATCACATACTAGGCCAAAAAACAAGCCTCAATAAAGTCAACAAAATTGAAATCATATCAAATATATTTTCCAACTGCAATGATATGAAACTGAAAATCAATTTTGAGAAAAAAACTGGGAAGAAAATGTGATTAAACATGCTACTGAACAACAAATGTGTCATTGAAGAAATCAAAAGAGAAATTAAGAAATATTTAGAGACAAATAAATACAGAAATATGACATACCAAAGTTTATGGGATGTAGTAAAAGTGGTTCTAAGAGGGAACTAAATAGTAATTTAAGCCTACCTAAAGAAACAAGAAAAATCTGAAATAAACAACATAAATTTTCACCTAAAGGAACTAGAAAAAGAAGAACAAATGAAACCCAAAATTGCCAGAAGAAAGGAAATGATAAAGATCAGAGCAGAAAAAAACAGAAATTAAAAAGAATATAGAAAAGATCAATGAAACTAAAAGCTATTTTTTTTAAAACATAAGATTGACAAACCTTTAGCTAGATCCACAGAGAGAGAGAGAGAAAGGGCTCAAATATATAAAATCAGAAAAGAGAGGAGAAGTTACAACTGATATCACAGAAATACAAAAGATAAGAGGCTACTATGAAAAATTACAAATCACCAAACTGGACAATCTAGAAAAAATTGATAGATTCCTAGAAACATAATTTTCCCAGACAATCAGAAAGAAATACAAAAATCTGAATAGAACAACTAGTTGTAGGAGCACTGAGTCAGTAAACATAAACCTCCCCAAAACAAAAGTCCAGGACCAGACAACTACACTGGTGAATTCTACAAAACAGTCAAAGGAGAGTTAATACCTATTCTTCTCAAAGTCTTCCAAAAAAATTGAAGAGAAAGGAAAACATTCAAACTTATTTTATGCAACCAGCATTTCCTTGATATCAAAACTAGATAAAAGCTCCCCCACAAAAGAAAACTGCAGACCAGTATCACAGATGAATATAAGTATAAAAATCCTCAATAAAATACTAGCAGAACAAATTCAACAATGCATTGAAAGGATCATACACATTGGGATTTATTCCAGAGTTGCAAGAATGGGTCAACATCTGCAATTCAGTTAATGTGATACCACATTAATAAAACAGAAGGATAAAAACCATACAATTATCTCAATAGGTGCAGAAAAAGCATTTGACAAACTCAACATTTATTTATAACAAAACTCTTAACATATCGAGAATAAAGGGAATGTAATTCAACATAATAAAGGCCATATATGACAAACGCACAGTTAATATCATACTCAATATTGAAAAAAAGGTTTTTCCCTTAAGAACAGGAACAAGACAATGATCCCCACTGTTGCCCTCTGTTTATTCAATATAGTACTGGAAGTCCTAGCCAGAGCAATTAGGCAAGTAAAAGAAATAAAAACATCCAAATTGGAAAGGAAGAAATAAAATTGTCATTATTTGCATATGATATATATAAAAAACCTTAAAAACCTTAAATGCTTCACTACAAAACTGATAGAACTAATAAATTCAGTAAAGTTTCAGGATACAAAATTAATAAATAAAAATTCATTGTGTTTTATACATTAATAATGAACTATCAGAAAGATTAAAAAAAAAAAACACCCCAATCCCATTTACAACCTCTTTCAAAAAGAATAAAATACCTAGGAATAAATTTAACTAAGGCAGTGAAAGACTTATACACTGAAAACCGTAAGACTTGGATGAAAGAAATTGAAGACACAAATGGAAAGTCATTCCATATGTATGGGTTAGAAGAATCAATATTATTAAAATGTCCATACTACCCAAAGCAATCTACAGATTCAGTGCAATCCCTATTAAAATCACAGTGGCATTTTTCACAGAACTAGAACAAATAATTCTAAAATTTGTATGTAACCTCAAAAGACCCCAAATATCCAAAGCAATGTTGAGAAAGAAGAGCAAAGTTGGAGGTATCACACTCTCTTATTCAAACTGTACTATAAAGCTATAGTAATTAAAACAGTATGGTATTGGCATAGAAATAGACACAGAGATCAGTTAAACGGAAGAGAAAGCCCAGAAATAAACATATATATGTGGTCAATTCTTTATGACAAAAGAAGCAAGAATACACAATGAGAAAAAAACAGTCTCCAATAAGTGGTGTTGAAAACTGATGATTACTAGAGGGGAAGTGGGAGGGGGGAATGGGTTAAATAGGTGTTGGGGATTAAGGAGTGCACTTGTTGTGATGAGCACAAGGTGTTGTATGAAAGTGTTGAATTACTAAATTGTACACCTGAAAGTAATACTACAGTGTATGTTAACTAACTGGAATTTAAATTAAAACTAATGCAATAAATAAATAAGTAAAAGCATACACATAAAAAATAAATGGTATTAAGAAAACTGGGCAACTACATGCAAAAGAATGAAACTAGATCACTCTTAACACCAGATGCAAAAAATAACTTGAAATGGATTAATGACTTGAATGTAAGACCTGAAGCCATGAAACTCCTAGAAGAAAACATAGGCAAAAAGCTCCCTCAACATCAGTCTTAGTGACTTTTTTTTTTATCAGACTCCAAAGGCCAGGGCAATAAAAACAAAAATAAACAAAGGGGACCACATCAAACTAAATAGCTTCTGCACGGCAAAGGGAACCATCAACAAAATGAGAACACAACCATCTAAATGGAAGATGATATTGCAAGACATAGATCCAAAAGGGGTTAATATCCAAAATATATAAATAACTCATACAACTCAATTATTTAAAAAAATGTGGTAAAAAATGGGCAGAGTGGGATGCCTGCATGGCTCAGTCAGTTAAGCAGCTGTCTTCAGCTCAGGTCATGATCTCAGGGTCCTGGGATCAAGTCCTACATTGGCTCCCTGTTCCACGGGGAGCCTGCTTCTCCCTCTCCTTGCTGCTCCCCCTGATTGTACTCTCTCACTCACTCATTCTCTCTCTAATAAATAAAATCTTTAAAAAAAAAATGGGCAGAGGAAATGAATAGACATTTTTTTTCCAAATAAAACTCATAGATGTTCAACAGGCAGATGAAAAGATGCTCAATATCACTAATCATCAGGTTAATGCAAATCAAAACCATAATGAGATATCATCTCACACCTGTCAGAATGGTTATTATCAAGAAGACAAGAAATAATAAGAGTTGGTAAGAATGTGGAGAAAAGGGAACCTTAGTGCACTATTGGTGGGAATGTAAATTAGTGCAATCCTTATGTAAAACAGGATAGAAGTTCCTCAAAAAATTAAAAATAGAACTACCATATGATCCAGCAATTCAACTTCTGAGTATCTATCCCAAGAAATGAACACAAACTCCAAAAGACATATGCACCCCTATGTTTATTGCAGCATTATTTACAATAGCCAAGATATGGAAACAACCTAAGTGTCCATCAGTAAAGAAATGGATAAAGAGGATGTGATATATATATACATCCATACTCTATTCATCCATAAAACACCTGAAATCTGTCATTTGCTACAGTCCATGGATTTACCTTGAGGATATTATTCTAAGTGAATAATAAGTCAGATGAAGTTAGACACATACCTCATAATTTCACTTATAAGTACAATCTAAAAACAAACAAACAAGCAAAACCCAGACTCAAAGATACAGACAGCAGAGTGCTGATTGCCAGAGGGGAAGGGGGGTTCAGTGAAGGGAATCAAAAGGTACTAACTTCTAGTTAAAAAATTAGTAAGTCATGAAGATATAATGTACAACACAGGGTATGCAATCAATATTTTATTAACTTTTTATGATGACAGATGGGAATTAGACGTATTGTGGTGATCAATTCACAATGTATACAAATGTTGAGTCAGTATGTGATACACATGAAACTAATATTGTATGTCAGTTATATTTCATAAAAATAAAAGAAAAATGGAATGCAAAATACAGATGGAGTCATTTTTTAATCAAGGTATTTTCATTTTATTTTAGAATTTTCTAGTCTTAAATTCTTTTTTAAAGCATTGTTTTTTAAGATTTATTTATTTATTTATTTGTCAGAGAGAGAAAGCACAAGCAGGGGGAGAAGCAGGCTCCCCGCTGAGCAAGGAGCATGATGTGGGACTTGATCCCAGGACCCTAGGATCATGACCTAAGCCAAAGGCAGATGCTTAACCAACTGAACCACCCAGGCATCCCTAGTCTTAAATTTCTAAGCGCATAGCAGTGCAAACTGCTTAAATATATTCACTATAGAATAGATGCCTAAAGATTAAGAATCTTGCTGGAACTGAGATTCACTACATCCAGTTATAGAGAAGCAGATACTTACCTAATTAAATAATAATATTCACAAGATATGTTGAGTTGCAAAATAAGTTCAGGTGTCCATAACACCAAACAATATTTTAAAATCTGGAAAGAATTTCCAGTTAGATGTTCTATTGTGATTCTAAGAATCTCTTATGAATTGGAGGCAATTTGTATAGATATTTCCAATATGTATAAAATGTAATATCTCAAGTACTTTTTTATTGACCCGATATAAAAATTTTATCCTCCCATGTCTTTGAATTTTTCAGATGTGAAGAGGTAGTAGAGAAAACACCTTTCTCTAATAAAACACAATAAATATTTGCATGGTATATATTTTCCCACACTTTTACTTTTGACACACTCATTGAATGCAGTGAAGTGAGCCTGTTGTTAATGGCATATAATTGGCTCATTTCTTTAACCCACTCTTCCAATATATCTTTTGAAATGTATTTTCCATTTATATTTAACATTTTGGATATGTTAGAGTTTAAGTCTGCCATTTTTTAATTTGTTTTCTGTTTGTTACTTCTGGGTGTCATTCCTCTGTCTCTCTCTCTCTCTCTCTTTTTTAAAGATCTGAGTCATTTATTTGAGAGAGAGAGGGAGACCCCAGAGGGAGAAGCAGACTCCTTGCTGAGCAGAGAACCTGATGTGTCAATCTCAGGACCCTGAGATCATAACCTGAGCCAAAGGCAGACACTAAACCAACTGAGCCACCCAGGCGCCCTCTGTCTCTCTTTTTATGGCTTCCTGTTTATTAGTTGAACATTTTTCAGGATTTTAACATGAATTATTTATAGTGTTTTTGAGTATATCTTTGTATAGTTTTCATAGAGGTTCCTCTGGGTATTGCAATATACATATGTGACTTATCACAGTTTACTGATTTCAATTTTTACTATTTTGAAGTGTGAAAACAATATTTTCATTGAGGCACCTTTACTTTCCCCACTTTTTTTCCCAAGTTGCTTACTTTTATTTCAAGTTTTTATTTAAATTCCAGCTAGTTAACATACAGTATAATACTAGTTTCTGTTATAGAATTTAGAGATTCATCACTTACATAAAACACCCACTGCTATCCCAAGTGCCCTCCTTAATACCCATCACCTATTAAAACCCATCCCCCCATTCACCTCCTCTTCAGTAACCCTCAGTTTGTTCTCTATAGTTAAGATTCTGTTTAATGATTTGCCTCTCTCTTGTTTCTCCTGTGATCATCTGTTATGTTTCTTAAATTCCACATGAGTGAAATAATATGGTATTTGCCTTTCTCTGACTGACTTATTTCACTTAGCATAATACTCTTTAGCTCCATCAACATCATTGCAAATGGCAAGATTTCATTTTTTTTAGATTAAATTTTACTTAGCTAATGTATAGTACAATACTGGTTTCTCTGATTTCATCACTTACATACAACAACCAATGTTCATCACAAGTGCCCTCTTTAATACCCATCATCCATCTAGCCCATTGCCCACTCACCTCCCTCCATCAACCCTCAATTATTTCTCTACCATTAAGAGTATCTTATGGATTGTTTCCCCACCTCTTCTTTCCCCATTCTCCTATGTTCATCTGTTTGCCTTTTTAAATTCCACATATGAGTGAGATCATATGGTATTTGTCTATCTCTGGCTGACTTACTTCACTTAGCATAATACACTCTAGCCCCATTCATGTCATTGCAAATGTCAAGATTTCATTCTTTTTGATGGCTGAGTAATATTCCATTGCATATATATACCAACTCTTCTTTATCCATTCATTAGTCAATGGACATTTGGGCTCTCTCCATAGTTTGGTTATTACTGATAATGCTTCTATAAACATTAGCATGTATGTACACCTTTGAATCTGTATTTTTGTAACGTTTTTGTAAATACCTAGTAGTGCAATTGCTGGGTAGTGGGGGAATTTTATCTGTAACTTTTTGAGGAACCTCCATACTGTTTTCCAGAGTGGCTGCACCAGATTGCAGTCCCACCAACAGTGCAAGAGGGCCCCCCTTTCTCTGCATCCTCAGCAACACCTGTTGTTTCTTGTATTGTTACTTTTAGCCATTCTGACTGGTGTGAGGTGTTATCTCCTTGTGGTTTTGATTTGTATTTCCCTGATGTTGAGTGATGTTGAGCATCTTTTTATGTGTCTATTAACCATCTGAATGTCTTCTCTTGAAAAGTGTCTATTCATGTCTTCTGTCCATTTCTTAACTGACTTATTTGTTTTTTAGAGGTTGAGTTTGGTAAGTTCTGTATAGATTTTGGATACTAACCCTTTATGAGATATGTCATTTGCAAATAACTTGTCCCATTCTATAGGCTTCTTATTGTTTTGTTGATTGTATCCTTCACTGTACAGAAACATTTTATCTTGAAGTCCCAATAGTTCATTTTTGCTTTTGTTTCCCTTGCCTCCAGCAACATGTCAAGTAAGAAGTTGCTATGACTGAAGACAAAGTGGTTTCTCCCAGTGTTCTCTTATAGGATTTTGATGGTTTCCTGTCTCACATTTAGGTCTTTCATCCATTTTGAGTTTATTTTTGTGTATGGTGTAAGAAAGTGTTCCAGTTTCATTCTTCTGCATGTGGCTGTCCAGTTTTCCCAACACCATTTGTTGAAGAGATTGTCTTTTTTTTCATTGGATAGTCTTTCCTGCTTTGTCAAAGAGTAGTTAACCATATAGTTGTGGGTCCATTTCTGGGTTTTCTATTTTGTTCCATTGATCTATGCATCTGTTTTTGTGCCACTACCAAACTATCTTGATCACTACATCTTTGTAACATACCATGAAATCTGGATTCCTGATGCCTCCAGATTTGTTTTTCTTTTTCAGGATTGCTTTGGCTATATGGGGTCTTTTGTGATTCCATACAAATTTTAGGGTTTCTTGTTCATCAAAATCCTGGTGGTATTTTTTTTTAAAGATTTTATTTATTTATTTGAGAGAGAGAGAATGAGAGCGAGCACATGAGAGGGGGGAAGGTCAGAGGGAAAAGCAGACTCCCTGCCGAGCAGGGAGCCCAATGCAGGACTCGATCCAGGGACTCCAGGATCATGACCTGAGCTGAAGGCAGTCGCTCAACCAACTGAGCCACCCAGGTGCCCTCCTGGTGGTATTTTGATAGGGATTGCCTTTAATGTGTAGATTACTTTGGGTAGTATAGACATTTTAACGATGATTTCCTATCAATTGATGAGCACGGGATGCTTTTCCATTTTTTTGTGTCCTCTTCAATTTCTTTCATAAGTTTTCTGTAGTTTTCAGAGTACAGATCTTTTACCTCTTTAGTTAGGGTTATTCCTATGTACCTTAATGGTTTGGGTCCAATTGCAAATGGGATAGATTCCTTCATTTCTTTTTCTGTTGCTTCATTATTGGTGTATAGAAATGCAACAGATTTCTGCACATTGGTTTTATATCCTACAACTTTGCTGAATTCATGTGTGAGTTCTAGCAAATTTTTGCTAGAGTCGTTCAGGTTTTCTACATAGAGTATCATGTTTTCTACAAATAGTGAAAGTTTGACTTCTTTTTTGCTGATTTGGGTGCCTTTTATTTCTCTTTGTTGTCTGATTGCTGAGGCTACGACTTCCATTACTATGTTAAATAGTAATGGTGAGAGTGGACATTCTTTTTCTGTTTCTGACCTTAGGGGGAAAGCTGTCAGTTTTTCCTCATTGAGGATATTAGCTGTGTGGCTTTCATTTATGGCCTTTATGATGTTGAGATATGTTCTACCTATCCCTACTTTCTTGAGGGTTTTTATCAAGAATGGACACTGTTTGCTCTGGGTAGCATAGACATTTTAACAATATTTATTCCTCCAATCCATGAGCATGGAATATTTTTCTATTTCTTTGTGTCTTCCTCAATTCTTTCATAAGTGTTCTGTAGTTTTTAGAGTACAGATCGTTTACCTCTTTGGTTAGATTTATCCCTAGTTATCTTATGGTTTTGGGTGCAGTTGTAAATGGGATCAATTCCTTAATTTCTTTCTTCAGTCACATTGTTAGTGTATAGCAATGCAATAGATTTCTATGCATTGATTTTATATCCTGCCATGCAGCTGACTTCCTGTATGAGTTCTAGCAAATTTGGGCTGCAGTCTTTTGAGTTTTCCACATACAGTGTCATGTCACCTGCCAAGAGTGAGAGTTTGACTTCTTTTACTATGGCTTTTTTTTGACATCCATTTGCATGATAGATGTTTCTGCATCCCCTCACTTTCAACCTGTAAGTGTCTTTAGGTCTATAATGAGTCTCTTATAGGCTACATATAGATCTTGTTTATTTATTCATTCTGATTCTCTATGTCTTTTGATTCAAGCATTTAGTCCTTTTACATTCAGAGTGATTACTGGTAGATATGAAATTATTGTCGTTGTGTTATCTGTAAAGGTGTTTCTGGTGATGTTCTCTGGTCCTTTTTATTCTCTGTTGCTTTTGGTCATTTTTCCCCACTCAGAGTCCCTTTTAATGTTTCCTGCATGGCTCCTTTATTTGTCATGAACTCCTTTAATGTTTTGTCTGGTGAGCTCTTTATCTCGCCTTCTATTATGAATGACAGCCTTGCTGGTTAAAGAATTCTTGTCTGCATATTTTTTTCCCAATCAGCAAGTTGAGTATTTCCTGCCATCATTGTCTTCTGGTCTGCTTCATTTCTGTAGACAGATCTGCTGTGAACCTGACCTGTCTTCACTTATATATGTTTTTAAGATTTTATTTATTTGTTTATGAGAGAGAGCGAGAGGGCACAGAAGCGGGGGGAGCAGCAGAGGCAGAGGGAGAAGCAGACTCTCCACTGAGCAGGGAGCCTGATCCCAGGACCCTGAATCATAACCTGAGCTGAAGGCAGACATTAACCGACTGAGCCACCCAGGCATCCCTACACTTGTAGTTTAAAGGCTTTTTTCCCTTGCTGCTTTTAGGATTCTTTATTTGTCTGTGTATTTTGTGAATTTGAGTATGATGCATCTTGGAGATGGTCAGCTTTTGTGAATTTAATGGGAGTCCTCTGTGCTTCTTGGATATTCATGTCTGTATCCTTCTAGAGTTTAAGGAATTTTTCAGGTATAATTTGTTTTAATAAACTTTCTCCTTTTTCTCTCTCTTCATCTTCTGGGACTTTTATGATATAAATGTTATTATGTTTTAATATGTTAGTGAGTTCTCTACATCTACCTTCCTAGTCCATTACCTTTCTTTCCCTCTTCTTTTCAGGTTCATTATCTTCCATAAGTTTATCTTTTCTATCACTGATTCAGTCCACTGTTTCATTATTATGGTCTCCATTTGGGATTGCATCTTGGTTAAAGCATTTTCAGTTTTGGCCTGACTAGTTTTTAGTTCTTTTATCTCTGCAATAAGGGACTCTCTAGTGCCTTGTATGTTTTTTTCAAGCCTAGCTAGTATCCTTGTAATTGATTTAAATTCTTGTTTAGTCGTCTTACTTATAGCTACATTGATTAAATCTCTGGACATAGTTTCTTCCTGTTCTTTCTTTTGGAGCGAATTCCACCATCTTGTCATTTTGGAGAGAAAAAAGCAAAATAAAACAATAAATTTGAAAAATTGAAGAAAGAAAAAATTAAATAAAATTAAATGCATAAAGGTATCTAGATCCTAGGTCTGTTTTGGTCTGCTTGTTATGAGAGACTTGATAGAAAAAAAAGAGGTAGAAAGAAAATAAAAGAAAAAGAAGAAAAAAATTGGAAATTTAAAAAATATATATAATAAAATAATTAAAAAATTGCTCTTTCAGTATCCGAAAAACAAACATAAAAAAAAAAAACAAGCAAAAATGAAGATAAAAGCAAACCAAATCAACAGGATCTAATTGGTATATACTGAGTACTCCACTGAACAATAGTAGAAAACACATTTTTTCCAAGCACCCATTGAACATTCACCAAGATAAACTGTATCAGGGCCATCAGATAAATCTCAAAAAATGTGAAAGGATTGAAGTGATACAGATATGTTCTCTGATCATAATGAAATCAAATTAGAAAGAGGAAAAGAGGAAAATTTCAAAATACATGAAAATTAAACAACTCACTTTTTTACATAATCCATTAAACAACTCTTTAGGGAGATGAAAAAATACATAGAACTAAGTGAAATAAAAATAAGCATATCAAAACATGAAGGATATATTGGGGCGCCTGGGTGGCTCAGTTGTCAAGTGTCTGCCTTTGGCTCAGGTCATGATCTCAGGGTCCTGGGATCGAGCCCTGCATCAGGCTCCCTGCTCAGCGGAGAGCCTGCTTCTCCCTCTCCTACGCCCTCTGCTTGTGTTCCCTCTCTCACTGTGTTTCTCTCTGTCAAATAAATAAATAAAATCTTTTAAAAAAATGAAGGTTATACTTAAAGTAGTGCTGAGAGAAATTCATAATAGTAAATTCTTATAATAAGCAAGATATATTCAGGGTACTAAATGAGAAGAACATGCAGCCAAGAATACTTTATCCGGCAAGGCTGTCATTTAGAAAGGATGGAGAGATGCAGAGCTTCCACGACTGGCAGGAAGTGAAAGAATATGTGACCACTAAGCTGGCCCTGCAAGAAATATTAAGGGGGGGTTCTATAAAATGAGAAAGACCACAAGAGTGATATACAGCAGAAATTTAAAGGGACAATCTATAAAAACAACGTCTTCACAGGCAACATGATGACAATTAATTCGTATCTTTCAATAATCACTCTCAATGTGAATGGCCTAAATGCTCCCATAAAACAGCACAGGGTTGCAGATTGGATAAAAAGACAGGACCCATCCATATGCTGCCTACAAGAGACTCATTTTGAACCTAAAGATACATCCAGACTGAAAGTGAAAGGATGGAGATCCATCTTCCATGCCAGCGGACCTCAAAAGAAAGCTGGGGTAGCAATTCTTATATCAGACAAAATAGATTTTAAACTAAAGTCTGTAATTAGAGACACAGAAGGACACTATATCATTCTTAAAGGGTCTATCCAACAAGAAGATCGAACAAATGTAAATATCTATGCTCCCAACATGGGAGCAGCCATCTACATAAGCCAACTGTTAACCAAAATAAAGAGTCATATTGATAACAATACGTTAATTGTAGGAGACCTTATATTCCACTCTCAACTATGGACAGATCATCTAAGAAAATCAACAAGGAAACAAGAGCTTTGAATGATACACTGGAACAGATGGACCTCATAGATATTTACAGAACATTCCACCCAAAAACAACAGAACACTCATTCTTCTCGAGTGCACATGGAACTTTCTCCAGAATAGACCACATACTGGGTCACAAATCAGGTCTCAACCAATACCAAAAGATTGAGATTATTCTCTGCATATTCTCAGACCACAATGCTTTAAACCTGGAACTCAATCACAAGAAAAAATTTGGCAGAAATTCAAACACTTGGAAGCTAAAGATCACTCTGCTCAAGAATGTTTGGGTCAACCAGGAAATCAAAGAAGAACTTAAACAATTCATGGAAATCAATGAGAACAAAAACACATCGGTCCAAAACCTATGGGATACTGCAAAGACAATCCTAAGGGGGAAATACATAGTCATCCAAGCCTCACTCAAAAAAAATAGAAAAATCCCAAATTCACCAACTAACTCTACACCTTACAGAACTAGAGAAAAACCAACAAACGATGCCTAAGCCATGCATTAGAAGAGAAATAATTAAGATTAGAGCAGAGATCAATGAATTAGAAACCATAAACACAGTAGATCAGATCAATGAAACTAGAAGTTGGTTCTTTGAAAGAATTAATAAGATCGATAAACCACTGGCCAGACTTATCCAAAAGAAAAGAGAAAGGACCCAAATTAGTAAAATTATGAATGAGAGAGGAGAGCTCACGACTAACACCAAGGAAATAGAAACAATTATTAGAAATTATTATCAACAACTATATGCCAATAAACTGAGCAATCTGGGTGAAATGGAGGCCTTCCTGGAAACCTATAAGCTGCCAAGACTGAAACAGGAAGAAATTGACAACCTGAATAGCCCAATAACCAGTAACGAGATTGAAGCAGTGATCAAAAACCTCCCAAAAAACAAAAGTCCAGGGCCTGATGGATTCCCTGGGGAATTCTACCAAACATTCAAAGAGGAAATAATACCTATTCTCCTGAAGCTGTTTCAAAAAGGAGAAACAGAAGGAAAACTTCCAAACTCATTCTATGAGGCCAGCATTACCTTAATCCCCAAACCAGGCAAAGACCCCATCAAAAAGGAGAATTTCAGACCGATATCCTTGATGAATATGGATTCCAAAATCCTCAACAAAATCCTACCTAATAGAATCCAACAATACATTAAAAGGATCATCCACCACGACCAAGTGGGATTTATCCCCGGGATGCAAGGGTGGTTCAACATTCGCAAATCAATCAATGTGATAGAACACATTAATAAGAGGAGGGAGAAGAACCATATGGTCCTCTCAATTGATGCAGAAAAAGCATTTGACAAAATACAACATCCTTTCCTGATTAAAACTCTTCAGAGTATAGAGATAGAGGGAACATTCCTCAAGTTCATAAAATCCATCTATGAAAATCCCACAGCAAATATCATCCTCAATGGGGAAAAGCTGAGAGCCTTTCCCTTAAGATCAGGAACACGTCAACGATGCCCACTCTTGCCACTATTGTTCAACATAGTACTAGAAATCCTAGCCACAGCAATCAGACAACAAAAAGAAATAAAAGCTATTCAAACTGGCAAAGAAGAAGTCAAACTCTCTCTTTTCGCAGACGACATGATACTTTATGTGGAAAACCCAAAACTCCACCCCCAAATTACTAGAACTCATACAGCAATTCAGTAATGTGGCAGGATACAAAATCAATGTACAGAAATCAGTTGCTTTCTTATACACTAACAATGCAACTGTAGAAAGAGAAATTAGAGAATCTATTCCATTTACAATAGCACCAAAAAATAGTAAGATTCCTCGGAATAAACCTATCCAAAGAGGTAAAGGATCTATACTCTAGGAACTACAAAACACTCATGAAAGAAATTGAAGAAGACGCAAAAAGATGGAAAAATATTCCATGCTAATGGATCGGAAGAATAAACATTGTTAAAATGTCTATGCTACCCAGAGCAATTTATACCTTCAATGCCATCCTAATCAAAATTCCAATGACATTTATCAAAGTGCTGGAACAAACAACCCTAAAATTTGTATGGAATCAGAAAAGACCCCAAATCGACAAGGAAATGTTAAAAAAGAAAAACAAAGCTGGGGGCATCACGTTGCCCGATTTCAAGCTATATTACAAAGCTGTGATCACCAGGACAGCATGGTACTGGCACAAAAACAGACATATAGACCAATGGAACAGAACAGAGAACCCAGGTATGGACCCTCAACTCTATGGTCAAATAATCTTTGACAAAGCAGGAAAAAACATGCAATGGAAAAAAGACAGTCTCTTCAATAAATGGTGCTGGGAAAATTGCACAGCCACATGCAGAAGAATGAAACTCGACCATTCTCTAACACCATACACAAAGATAAACTCAAAGTGGATGAAAGACCTCAATGTGAGACAAGAATCCATCAAAATCCTAGAGGAGAACATAGGCGGTAACCTCTTTGACATTGGCCACAACCACTTCTTTCAAGATACATCTCCAAAAGCTAGTGAAACAAAAGCAAAAATGAACTTTTGGGACTTCATCAAGAGAAAAAGCTTCTGCACAGCAAAGGGAACAGTCAGCACAACAAAGAGGCAACCCACAGAATGGGAGAAGATATTTACAAAGGACACTACAGATAAAGGGCTGGTATCCAAGATCTATAAAGAACTTCTCAAACTCATACCCAAAAAACAAATAATAAGTCAAAAAGTGGGCAGAAGATATGAAAAGACACTTCTCTGAAGAAGACATACAAATGGCTAACAGACACATGAAAAAAATGTTCAATATCACTAACCATCAGGGAAATTCAAATCAAAACCACAATGAGATACCACCTGACAACATTTAGAATGGCTAAAATTAACAAGGCAGGAAACAACAAGTGTTGGTGAAGATGTGGAGAAAGGGGAACCCTCCTACACTGTTGGTGGGAGTGCAAGTTGGTACAGCCACTTTGGAAAACAGTATGGAGGTTCCTCAAAAAGTTAAAAATAGAGCTACCTTATGATTCAGCAATTGCACTACTAGGTATTTACCCCAAAGATTCAGATGTAGTGAAAAGAAAGGGCACTTGTTTATAACAGCAATATCCACAATAGCCAAACTGTGGAAGGAGCCGAAATGCCCTTCAACAGATGAATGGATAAAGAATATGTGGTTCATATATACAATGGAATATTACTCAGGCATCAGAGAGGATGAATACCCACCATGTGCATCGACATAGATGGAACTGGAGGAGATTATGGTGAAATAAGTCAAGCTGAGAAAGATAATTATCATATGGTTTCACTCATATGTGGAACATAAGGAATAGTGCAGAGGACCACAGGGGAAGAGAGGGAAAACTGAATGAGAGAATATCATAGAGGGAGACATCCATGAGAGACTCTGGACTCTGGGAAACAAACTGAGGGTTACAGAAGGGAGGGGGGTGGGGGGATGGGGTAACCTGGGTGATGGGTATTAAGGAGGGCATGAACACTGGGTATTATATGCAACTAATGAATCATTAAACACTACATCAAAAACTAATGATGTACTGTATGGTGGCTAATTGAACATATTAAAAAAAGAAAATAAGAAAGAAAGAAGCAAACCCCAACGGATGCTAGATCCTGTTTCTGCTAGAGCTGAAGCTTTGCAGGACCCTATGATCAGTAGATGGTGTGGGTGGGGATTTGTGCTGGTCTTCTGGGACAGTAGCCTTCTGCTCTGATTCTCAGGTGAAATTGCCCTAGTATAGGTGAGCAGGTAGGTCTCAGGGGGGGCAAAGTTTGGTAGACAGGCTCTGTTCTCCACTTGGTGGCGCTGTTTAGTTTACCGATGTGGTTTAAGCTGGTGGGCATAAGGAGAAAATGGCTAAAATGGCTTTTCCCCATTCTCTCTTCTCCCAGTAGAAAATGCGCACCACCCGTCTTCAGGAAGCCCTCAGAAACGCGCAAACAGGAACCCTACCTGTGTCGCTGGTTTCCATCAGATCCCCACCTTTACCCTGTGTCCAAGCTGTCCACCTGCCAAAGGGTGCAGTACTCCTGTGTTTTATCTCAGGCATGACTGGGTTTCAAAACCCCACACTTCAGAGACCCCCGTGGCACTGAACCACACTGATAGAGGTTCTCCCTGCATTGTGTTCAGTGCTGTCTTGTCACAGAAGACAGATGTGTGACTGTGTAGCGGTTTGGAGTTTATGGTAAATTGCAACACATAGCCAGCACCAGGGTTTGCAGCCCTCCACTGGTGTCTTTGTTCCTATACTGGTTAGTGGGACAGCTTGATGGTGCCAGCAGGATCCTCTGCCCATGGAAAGGCCATATCACCTCTACCAAATGCACTCCAAGCAGGGGAACTGCTTGTCTCTCAATGTGACCCTTTGGATCCTTAGGCTGCTCACTGCCGGGGCTCAGCTCTGCTTTCCCACTGGAGCACTGCTCAGCTCCCTAGGCATGAACCTTGCAATTTAGCAGACCTCTGAAACTTTGAACCTTCGGAATCTGTGCTCCACTGTTTATAGAAAACTGGTGGTATTGTAACCCTCTCCTTTTTCCTGGTCAATGATTTTGGGAAATAGTTTTCTTGTGCAGTCCCTGTGTGTGTTTTCACTCTTCCCCCACCCCCGCCCCCGCACTTTATCTCTCTCTCTTCCTTCTCTTTTGGAACTCCCTCTTTGGACAAGTGCCTCCTTCCTCTGGGCAGTGCCCACAGCTCTTTTCTCCCACAAACTCTCTGCAGTTCCTTCCTTCCATGGGCCGTTTTTCTGGTTTGTAGACATGCAGCTTTGTTTTCTTAAAGTTATGGTTGATTTCTTGGGTGTTCAGAATGATTTGTTATTTATCTAGCTGTGTTCAAGGGAAGAGGCAAGCTTAGGGTTGCCCAACTCCTCTGCCATCTTACCTATCTCCCAAGATTTCATTCTTTTTTATGAATGAGTAATATTCCATATATATACCACATCTTCCTTAACCATTAATCAGTCTATGGACATTTGAGCTCTTTCCATAATTTGACTATTACTGATAATGCTGCTATAAACATTGCAGTTCATGTATCCCTTTAAATCAATATTTTTTTATCCTTTGGGTAAATATCTAGTAGTGCAATTGCTGGGTCATAGGATAATTCTATTTTTAACTTTTTGAGGAAACTCCATATTGTTTTCCAGAGTGGCTTCAACAGTTTGCATTCCCAAGAAAATTGCATCCTTGACAACACCTGTTGTTTTTTGTGTTGTTAATTTAAGCCATTCTAACTGGAATGAGGTGTTTTCTCATTGTAGTTTTGATTTGTATCCCCTGATGACGAGTGATGTTGAACATCTTTTCATGTGTCGGTTAGCCATTTGTATGTCTTCTTTGGAAAAATGTCTATTCATGTCTTCTGCTCAATTTTTAAGTGGATTATTCATTTTTGGGTGTTGAGTTTTATAAATTCTTTATATATTTTGGACACTAACCCTTTATCAAGTATGTCATTTGCAAATATCTTCTCCCATTCCATAGATGGCTTTGTTGATTGTTTCCTTCACTATGCAGAAGCTTTTTATCTTAATGAAGTCCCTGTAGGTTATTTTTGCTTTTGGTTCCCTTGCCTCAAGAGACATATCTAGTAAGAAGTTGGTATGGCCCATGTCAAAGAGGTTACTGCCTGTGTTCTCCTCTAGGATTTTGATGGTTTCCTGTTTCACATTTAGGTCTTTCATCCATTTTCTCCATTTTTTAAATGTCATTGTCTTGAATATTTGATTCTGTAATAATTTTTGTTCTGATCATATAATATGATGTATAAAACACATGAAGAGAAGGAAAGGATAATCTATTGTATGTACCTATACTTCTTTATTAACAGCTTTATTAAGATATCAATCAGATACCATATAATTCCCTGATTCAAAGTATACAATTCAATATTTTTTGTATAACAGGATTGTGCAACAATCATCAAATCAATTTTAGAATACATTGTTCCCTCTAGAAGAAAACCCTGTGCCCATTAGCAGTCATTGTTCATTCCCCAAAACTCTGTCACCCCTGCCAGGCCCAGACAACCCCCAGTATATTCAATATTGCAATGGTTTCTTAGATATGCCAGCAAAAGAACAAACAAGCAAAGAAAAACAGATAAATTTGACTTCATCAAAATTAAAATATTTTAAGCTGCAAAAAATGTCATCAAGAAAGTGAATATATAACTGAAACACTGAAAAAAATATTTGCAAATCATACATCTTATAAGGGACTTTTATTCAGAATATGTAAAGGACTCTTAAAGATCAATAATAATACAATAAATGACCCAGTTTAAGAATAGGCAAAGGATCTAATATGACTCTGCAATTCCACTCCTAGACATATATCAAAGAGAAATAGAAACATACATCCACACAGAAACTTGTACACAAATGTTCATAGCAGCATTATTAATTATAGGCAACAAATAAAAAAAACTAAAATGTCCCCCAACTGATAAATGGGTAAGTACAACATGGTATATCCATACAATGAAATATTGCTCAGCAATAAAAAGGAATGAAGTAGTGGGCACCTGGGTGGCTCAGATTGTTAAGCGTCTGCCTTCGGCTCAGGTCATGATCCCAGGGTCCTGGGATCGAGTGCCGCATTGGGCTCCCTGCTCCTTGGGAGCCTCCTTCTCCCTCTGCTTCTCTCTCTCTCTCTCTGTCTCTCATGAATAAATAAATAAAATCTTTAAAAAAAGGAATGAAGTAGTGATTCATGCTACAACATGGATGAACTTTGAAAACATTATATTAAGTGAAAGCCAGTAACAAAAAGACTACATATGATATAATTTTATTTATGTGGAATGTCCAGACAAGGCAAATCTATAGAGACAGAAAATGAATAAACTGGTGATTTCTTGGGGATAGCCAGGCTGGAAGAATTTGAGGGGAATGAACAGTGACTGCTAATGGGTACAGAGTTTTCTTCTAGAGAGAAAAATTATTCTGAAATTGATTGATGATTATTGCACGATCCTGTTATACTGAAATAAATTGAATTGTATACTTTGAATTGGTGAACTACATGGTATCTGAATAATATCTTACTAAAGTTGTTAAAAAAGAAATATGGGTATATACAATAGATTATCCTTTTCTTCATGAAATGTACACATCATATTTTATGAGTAGAAAAAAATTATCACCATCAAATATTCAAGACAATGGCATTTAAAAAGTGAAGGAAGGTAAAGGGGCCTCAATGGAAATATTGTTTCCACTATTCAAAGTCGACTTGAATGAAGTTGCAAATTTTTGACAAGAGTGTAAGAGATAAAACAATAATACTTTTGGAAGAAAACATAAAAGTAAATATTCATGACCTTATTTTGTCTCTTACATTCAGGTATATGATCCATTTTGAGTTGATTTTTGTGTACGATGTGGAGTCCAACTTCATTTTTTCACGTGTGTATATCCCCTCTTTCCAGTGCCATTTGTTGAAAAGTTTTTTTTTTCTCTTTCAGTCATTTCTTTTTATTTACAGTTTATGTTCAATGCAAATCAATCCTGTAATATGAGACGTTACTATGAATCAAAGCATAAATACAAAGACACAATATATAATCCAAAATAGATGTATAGTATTCGGGTATGAAACAAAAAGGAATGTTCATTCACAGACACAATGGCTTGAGATGTGCCGGATATGGTTGTTCTGGTATAGGTTCCTAAAGATGAGAAAAAATGACTGGTTATCAAGACTACTGTGGCCATATTAGATATTGGAATATCTAAGCATCAGTGTGTGTGATCATGTGAACCAAAAACCTTGGAATGTTTATTTAAAAACAACAACAACAACAAAACTTTCTGTGCATTGAGGCAGTTATGAAAAGATTTACTTTCCAGAATCAAGCCCACTTTAGGCTTAGGACCATGTTCTAACTATCTAAAAATATTGACTAACAGAAAGTGTTCCAAAGGTGGCTATTCTGATTGAGAATTAAAAAAAATAGTTACATGTATGGTGATTAACATAACATAAACAAACAAACAAACAAACAAAAAATGTTTACAGAAAAATTAAAGAAGTTTTTCTGAATTTAATGTAAGTAAGTTTCCAGTTTTCCCTTCCCAAATACTTGATTTACAATTTTGGCTCCTGTATGCATTTTGCCTTTTTAATTTCAAGATTTGTAAACTTCACCTTCAAAACAGATCATTCAACAAGGGCGTCTGGGTGGCTCAGTCCATTAAACATCTGTCTTTGGCTCAGGTCATGATCTCATGGTCCTGGGATCAAGCCTGGCATCAGGTTCCCTGCTGAGCAAGGAGTCTGTTTCTCCTTCTCCCTCTACCCCCCCGCCCCGGTCATGATCTCTCACTTTCTCTCTCTCTCTCTCAAATAAATAAAATCTTTTTTAAAAAGTATTCAATATATGCAGAAATGAAAATTATTTTGAAAATAGTTGAGGTCAATGTACTTCTACTCCTTGGGATCAGTTTAGCGAAATGAATCTGGCACTCTTGTTGAATAGGTACAGGTGATAAGTATATAAGCAAAATTTATTCATTATGCTTCAATATGAGGTAGATTCCAATCCATGTCAATTACTATATAAAAAATCAAATGCAATGTTCAATCCAAAGCCTCAGAGGAAAAAGTTCAGTTTCCAAGTAACAGTGATAGCTTAACAATGTAAAACCTTATCTAGAGTACATAGGCATTAAATTAGTACTGCTGAAACAATGCATTGAGGATTTACAGTAACACCTGGAAGTTCCTTCTAATGTACATATAAATGGAATCATGGAAGATTTTTGTATTACCTAACTGTTTCATCGCCTTAAAGATTTAATGAACCAAATGAAAACCGATTCTGTTCACATCCCATCCTCTATATCTAAGTAAGATAAAAACCTATTCTCTCTCACTACATCAAAAACTAATGATGTATTGTATGGTGACTAACATAACATAATAAAATAAAATTTAATATATGTGCTGCCGAAGTGAGCACATAATAAAACAAAATTAAAAAAAAAAACCTATTCTCATTTGCAAGGTAGAATTTTACATGTCAATACTTCTTAAGCCACATTTAAAGAAATCATCTCTTAATTAATCTTGGATGTTGTGTCTTCATCTTATACAGGAAACTCCAGTAGCTTTAATAGACATTCACTGTCTAGTCAAACTCTTCACATGTTCTTCAAACCAATCAAATTTGGGTTCCTCAACATTTTTTTGTGTCAATAAAATAAGATGTGGAATTAGCAGATTCAATGGAAGCCTGTTTTTTAACTTGTCACATTGGATGTCTAGATGCCATTTCGATTGGGTTTAGAAGATGGGGAAGTATAGATGTTTCTTGGTCTGAATCTCTAAACAGTAGAGATGTAAAAGGGAGAATGAAATCACAAAGAGAATGGCTGTTGACTACAGAGCACCGCCAGTTGCCATGGGGCTTGGTGGCATTAGCTGGATTTGGGGCAGTGGAGGTATTCTGGGAGGAGTTACTTGAAATTGTTACAACAGTTGTTTGATTTGAATAAATCTGTGTGGGTAGGAGCAGCACCAGAAGCCACAGCCTCAGTCTGAGCCTGGCCACCATTCCTCTGCCCATGTCTGGTCCCTCTGCATTGGTGCTCAGCAGGTCTCACTGAATGTGGGGTGAATGGAGAACTGCTGGTTTGTGGCAGACACAGGCAAGGTGGGCCAAAAAAACCTTTTATTCTACTGAATCTTCTTTGCATCCTTGTCAAAAATCAGTTAATCACGTATGATAATGATTACTTTCTAGATTCTCAATTTGATTCTATTGATCTATAAGTTTACCCTTATGCCATTGTCTTAATTAATGCTGCTTTGTAATAAGTTTTGAAATTGGGAACTATAAGTCCCCCAACTTTATTATTCTTTTCTAAGTTTACTTTGGCTATTCTAAGTCCCTTTAGTTTTCACATGAATTTAAGGATTGTGTTAAATATGCAGATCAGTTGCAGGGTGGGGGGTTTAGGGGAAATTGGGAAGTGACTGCTATTGGGTACAGTGTTCTTTTGGGGTGATTTAAATACCTTAAAATTGACTGTAGTGGTGGTTTCACAATCTGTTAATTTCCAAAATACATTGAATTGTACACTTTAAGTGGGTGAATTTTATGGTATATGAATTGTATCTCAATAAGCTGTTTAATGAAAGAAAAAATAAGTCTAGTTATAAAATTTGGTCATAACAAATTTAAAATATTAAGGAAGCCAAATATAAATCCAAAACTCACTGCAACATCCTAGTTCAATATGAAATCTAATAATATTGTTCCAACTGAATGTGAACGTCCCAAACTGCCTGTAATCAATGCTTGTAACCAAAAAGCACAATAACACAATTGAGAAATGGCATTACAACACATAACATGATTTCTAACAGGTTAAGTTTAATATTTAGACAGCCGCTATGTCTATATTAGACAAATTTTATAATATGCTTAAACACTGTGGCTTTTTTTAGTGTCACTCTTGTTTGACAGATATAAATCTATTCATAGATTCATCATTAATAGATTCATTCATTTTTTTGGTACTCATTGAAAACCACCAGGTATTTTCATGCTCATTATAATAAAAAATTCTAATGGAAATCCAATTTACTAAAGTCAAACCCTTTTATAATTAAAATTTTAATTGACATATTGAAGTGAATTGACAACAAAAACAATAAACAGAATTATTAAATTCAAAAGATAGTGGTTTTAATATTTATGTCAGTGAAATTATGTGGTATACACATAATGATATACATGCCACATGTTTGCCAGTCTCATCTAGCCCATATTTTATGCAAGAAGGCTGAATTATTCCACAGATTAGCTCATTGATCCACAACTGCCCCTTCTTACCTAAATGGTAGATGGTCAATATCAGAGTTTCTAGTTTGGCTGGACACTTATATAGTCCTTCTCAATTCCAGCACAGTTCCATTGCTTGGATTTACCTGGCTGTACTCAAGGTAGAGTCCTACTTCTCTCTAGTCAAGCAAGAAAAAAGAAATGCTATCCATTCAGCACTGCCTGAGAAATACATGGCTCAAATTGTCATTAGAATGCCCAGTTATATTAAAAACCCAGACAGTTGCATTGAGCCCTGGGAACAAAGCCAGTGTCTCTAACAGAGAATGTTTTTCAAAGTGCAGACAAACTACTATAGGTGGTCCATAAGATAAGCTGAGACGTTACATTGGCAAGTATTCTAATAGTTATGTATTTGTTTTTATGTATACTATGAAAAATAATTAGCACAAGAACTGTATTTTAACAATTACTTCTTTAGGATGAGTAACAAAAATAGAATTATTAATAATTCCTTACTTGGAATGCCCATCTCTCCTCTATTCTCTTTACATCCTTAGTAAAGCCTTTCCTCACCACCCCACTTTTAAACAGTATTAGTTGCTTCTTATTCTGATTTCCATATTATTTTGCACATATCTCAGTTATATCACATCTCAAATTACATTGTAATTTTTGTAGGGACACCTATTTCTCTACTAGATTATGAATTCCTCAGAAACCAGAGTCAAATATTTGTATCCTCAGTGCCTAATGCAGTGGCTGGGCCCTGACAAGTGTTCAGTGAATATTTGTGGAATAAATGAATGTGAATTATAGCTGTGGTCAGAATAATTGCATTCTACTAGCATTGATTTGGTAGCTACTTCACAGTTGGAGGCAAGATGGCACTATGTCCAAGGAAGAACTGAAAATTTAAAACTGCAAAAATAGGAAAGCAAACATAATTAATTCTTTATATAATTAATTATATTAGCAAAAATTTGTATGTTGAGATTTTGGTAAGGAATTTCTGAACTAAGATTTAAAAGCAGAAACAATTGATAAAATAAAAATTAAAAGAACTGAAATGTAATTAAAGGAGCATAGGCTCTGGAATCAAACTCATCTGAGTTTGAATTCTGGGTCAACAATTATTAGCTATATCACTTGTAAAATGATCACCAAAAATAATTCACTTAAAGCCTAAATAATTCCAGACATGCAGTAAACTACCAATAAATAGTAGCTGTTATAACTAATTTAATCTACAGAAAAACAGGAAATATTTTACTAATAATCACCAAAGAGTGACTCTGTGAACGTCAGACCCAAGAGAAAAATATAAAGAGGTCCAGTTCCCCTTCTTTTCTCCTTCCCATTCTCACCCCACTCCCCCTCACGATAGCATTGTGATCATTACCTTTCCAACTTATGCCAAGAACCAATCTAAAGCACAGCTGTTCTCTCTCCCTGAAGTTCCTGGTATAGATCTTTCCTATACAAGAAAATAAATCATTTTCTAATTCACACTTTTCTGGTGGCAGGGAGATAATTGTTTATAATTAAAAAGCTTTTTCATCCCATTTCTCCTGGGTTAGACTAAATCACAATACCATCAAGCCAGGAAATTAATTAGGCAGAGGAGGTGACAATGAGTCAGTGCACTTTGTTGGAAAATTACAGGCCAAAAATTAAAATAGGAGACTTAATTTCTATTCTCAACTTTGCTAATAACTTACTTAGAAATGTTAGGTGAGTTGTTTTATTGCTCTAGGCCTCAACTTCCTCACTTGTAGATGATAAATTCTATGCTGAGACAACTGGCTCATAGTTTGGAAAACAATATCCCCACTCACTCCTTAGAATATAAAGTCCAGAGGACTGCACAAATATTTAACTATAAAAAGTGAAACTACATAATTTCTAGAGAGAAGTGTTAATGGATGTGTTTATAATTTTGGAATGGGGAAGTTCTTCTTTTTTTTTTTTAAAGATTTTATTTATTTATTTGAGAGAGAGAGAGAATGAGAGACAGAGAGCATGAGAGGGAGGAGGGTCAGAGGGAGAAGCAGACTCCCTGCCAAGCAGGGAGCCCGATGCGGGACTCAATCCAGGGACTCCAGGATCATGACCTGAGCCGAAGGCAGTCGCTTAACCAACTGAGCCACCCAGGCGCCCTGGGGAAGTTCTTCTAAAAGAAAACACAACCAAGAAGTCATAAATAAAAAGTGATACAGCTACATAAAAATTTAAATCCTCTTCTGGAAAAACACACTTCTATAAAAAGCTCAAAAGATGAAAGAAAAATCATATAGAAAAATAAAGGTTATGGTCAAATAATTCACAGGAAAAAATACAAATAGCTATCAGACATATAAAATGTTGTTCAACTTCCTCATAATTAAAGACACACAAATCAAAAAGAGATATTTTAATCTATCCAACTGGTAAAAATTAATACATTTTAAAATACTAAATGCTGGCCAAGGTAAAGGAAGTAGGCATGCTTCTGTGTTGGTAAGAGTATAAAGTGGTGCTGCTCTCCAGTGCTAGTTCTTGCTATCTCTGAAGGATGCTCCAATCCTTCTCAGATACCCCTCTTACAGTATTCCTACTATCTGATTTGAAATCCTTCAGATACATTTTAATCTGGACACTATGTGCAAATAGGTACACTGGTCTTGCTAACCCATTCCCCCATCACCTCCTCTGCCTTAAGGAAAATTCAAAGTCTTCTTTGGCTCTTTTCCTCTCTTCTACTCTTTGGGATCCCTTTCTCTCTGATAAGGAGATAGAAAAAGCCTGAAGCATTAAAATAATTTAAAATATAAAAAGCCAAAATATAATTGTTTTGAAGTAAAGATGCCATTGTCTTAGTGTGCCATAATATTCACACAACTTGTAGAATTGTCCCAGTCTACATCCTAGTAGTTAGGATGGTTATTAGTCCATTAGCCATGGACTAATATGTATCCTTCTATAAGATAAGGCTGATGGTAAAATATTAGAAAAAAATAAGATTTAAATCTCTTATATTTCATGCAAAAACACAAATTAATAGATAAAATTTAGTAAATTTAAAGGAACTAGACGTTTGTATGACCTAAATGAGAAACTTTGAAACTCTTTTCAGGTAAATGAGGATACATACTAGAAGTTGAAAATTTTCAAATAACTTTAGCCAACCAGAAAAGTTTTCCAGTAAAATTATAGATGAGCTAAAAGTTATTCCAGAGTCTCAGCTAAGTGCTGTAATTAATCCAAACAATGCCTCAGATCAATCTTCGAAAAGACTCAAAAATAAGTGCATTAATATATTTGGATCACTCTAGACTTACCATTTATTTTTTCCACTGAAAATACCAACCAACAATATATTTAAAACACAAAAATTTAATATATACTAGAAGTCTTACATCATTATTCGCTAGCAACAGTAGGTATTTTCTGATTTTTTTCCATTTTTTTCTAAATATAATGGAAACAATAATGGTAATGGATGAAGCCAAAATGAAAGATAATTTAACAGAGCAAAGAAAATATTTTTTACTAATGAATCAGTATTTTTGAGATCCCATTGCATGTAAAGTGGTGTATAAGAAATACTTTTAATTATGTGGGCGCCTGGGTGGCTCAGTTGGTTAAGCGACTGCCTTCAGCTCAGGTCATGATCCTGGAGTCCCGGGATCGAGTCCCACATCGGGCTCCCTGCTCAGCAGGGGGTCTGCTTCTCCCTCTGACCCTCTTCCCTCTCTTGCTATCTGTATCTCATTCTCTCTCTCTCAAATAAATAAATAAAATCTTTAAAAAAAAAGAAATACTTTTAATTATGTATTATTACATCATTCTAAACTACAAATAAACAGAACATTTGAAGACCTCTTTTATATTAACTGTCTAACATCCCTTTTCTCATAAACACATAATCTTAATATTTTCTTTTGGATTCCCTGTGTCAAACAGTTAATGTTGGTGTCTTTCTTCTGTGATTTTTCATATCTTCCTGTGTCATTTCCCAGTGGTTGCCCAGTGGACATGCTACAGTTCCTGTAAATTTTGAGAGTGGTAATAAGTATACTTAATACTCAGAGGAAATTAGAGAGTCCAGTGGAGAGTTGTCTGACAATGAACCTTTATAGTCATTAATAAACAATTTTAAAAGAGAAATAAGCCAACTTAATTTTAGAAAAAAAATTAGTCAATAAAAAGTCTCAATTTGACAAGTATTTTGTTTAAAGATTTATTTATTTATTTTAGAGAGAGTGAGAGAGCACACGTGTGCATGTGTGCGCAAGTGAGCAGTGGGAGAGACAGAGAGAGAGGGAGACAGATTCCTCGCTGAGTGAGGAGCCTGACAAGGGACCCCATCCCAGGACTCCGAGTCCATGACAAGAGCTGGCTACCTAACAGACTGAACCACCCAGGCACCCCACAATTTGACAGTTATACAAAGATTAAAGCTAAACTTAAGAAACAATTTATCAGGGATGCCTGGGTGGCTCAGTCGGTTAAGTGCCTGCCTTTGGCTCAGGTCATGATCCCAGGGTCCTGTGATCGAGTCCCACATCAGGCTCCTTGCTGAGTGAGAAGCCTGCTGCTGCACCTGCTTGTATGTGCTCTCTCTCTCTCTCTGACAAATAGATAAGTAAAATCTTTAAAAAAAAGAATTTATCAATCTTTAGAAAAATAGTTTTTAAAGTTAGTAAATTCATAGAAAGTATGTAGAATTTGATGTGCTGAGAAAATATTTAGGCAAGAGGAAATAAGTATATAAAATTTTAAATCAATGTGAAATTGTAGGACTGAATGGTTGGAGAGAAACTGTAAAATATCAGGTTTGCCTGTGTCATATGAGTAGTACAATTTAAATTCTATAGCATACTAAGAAAGTAGGATCTTTTAGGGTTGAAATGATTGGAGAAGGCTTTTGTCAAAGAGGTGATATTAGACTTGGTTATGAACAGTTTGGTAGACATTTGATAGGCGAAGATATAAGAGAATGGGGCTGTAGTCAGAGGTAATAATATAGCAAATGCAGAGTCTAGGGCAGGTTTGCACCACTCATATGATATAAGCAATCCTGATTTATAAATATGTATGCAACTGTTTGCTCTATCCTACAAAATTATAAAAAGCCTTAAGGGCAGAAACCATGTAATATAAATTTGCATGCCACAGGGTTTTGCATTTTTACAGGTTAGTCTACAAAACCAAATATATGCTAGATACGAATTTGGTGAGTATATGTGTTCCAGTGTTGACACATTTTTTCATTCTCTTCATATTTTTTTTTCTTATCCTTATGAGGCAATCCTCATCTTGAACCCAGTTTTTATGTTTGCATTCTAACTCTTGGAAAATAAAATGATTGAAACATATCTAGGCTTACCCGATAATGCTTTCACTTTATGTTATAAGGGCAAAAACAGGCATCTAGAGCATCTAGGGATGATCCCAACAACTGTGGGCAAAGGAAGCAATTTAAATGTCTTTTTTAATTTACCTACTTGAATCAGAATACAATGAGATTAGAAAAGGGAAGTTGAGCTGTAGTCAAACAGTCTTATACTACCTAATCTGTTTAATTCCACAATGTAGGTGTCTGGGGAAGAATGGGCAAAAATAAAAATGATGGGTTCCTCTGTTAGGCTGTATTTTAGTTTGAAGGGATGCTTTAGCATTATGTAAAAGCTATGACTATTTAGTTTTTAAACTGGCAATTCCAATTTTTTAGTCCATATGAACACAGATGAAATTTTTCCTTTAGTAACTGTTCAAAATATTAATTTCATTTTGTTTTTTTATTTTTTTAAAGATTTATTTATTTGACAGAGAGAGAGAGAGCACTCAAGCAGAGCGAAGGGCAGAGGGAGAGGGAGAGGAAGAGGGAAAGCATCCCAAGCAGATTCCCCACTGATTGCGGAGCCTGGCACTGGGCTCCATCTCACCACCCTGAGATCATGACCTGAGCAGAAAGCAAGAGTTGTAGTCTCAACTGACCAATCCATCCAGGCAATTAATATTAATATCCTTTTTAAATTAACCTTCTAGAATAGGGATTTGGGCTGTTGTTGGAGCACTTTTAAACTCAATTAGCTGTTACAACAACCAAAGCAAGGTACTCTGAGAAATGCTTTGCGACCTGGATCCTCCATAATTATCCCCAAGTACATTATTTACCAATTCCCACCCCCACTCCCACCAATTTAGGTCTCAGGAACTAACTTTGGAAGGCAGATAAAAGCCTCTTTTATTTTTTTTCTATTTTTTAAAAGATTTTATTTATTTATTTGAGAGAATGTGAGAGAGAGAAAGAGAGACAGAGAGAGAGAACGTGCACAGGAGCAGGGCAGAGGGAGAAGGAGTGGGAGAAGCAGACTCCCCTGCTGAGCAGGGAGACCAGCGCAGAGCTCGATCCCAGGAGGAAAGCAGACTTAACTGACTGAGCCACCCAGGCTCCCCTAGAAGCCTCTTTTAGAGTAGAAATCCACCTAAGGATGGGTTAAACTATGGTGAGGTTAAAGAGGCACTCTCCTAAGGAGTGCATAAAATATAAGGAGAACCCCAAAACTCAGTAATGAAGTTAAATATTTAATGTACTATTTTAAATATCTAAATTAATGTAAAAAAGTCTATGATGAACAAAATATCAAAATTAAAAACAAAAACAAAAATAAAAACAAAACAAAAAACCGGCAGGATCCTACCTTGCACTTGCATGACTCACCTCAATCGCCTCACCCTAATCTGAGTTTTTGGTTCATCCTTAAATTGAGTGCCTTATTAACATAACATAATAAAAATAATTGAGTGCCTTAATTGACTGATCATAGCCAGGCTCTGAGTCCTAAACACTTTTTCGTGTGGCCTCTTTCTGAGACCCTTCACTAAATGCCACCTTTGGATTCAAAACCTATCGTATCAACACTTTTCCTCTGGATAGACCTTTGGTATTACAAACTTCACTCGAGGTCCCATTCTTGGTGCACTCTTGCCAAGTGGGATAACTGTTTATCAGGTGTCTGCACCTTCAGGCTCTTCTGCTCTTCCAGCTCCCAGTTTTTTTTCGATTCTCCACCTGCAGGAGACACACCATTTTGGCACCCTCCTCTGCCAGGACTGCAACACTACTTTGGCGGGAAGTTCCCACAACCAGAGAAAGAGCTCCAGCCTTTTCTACTTTCTGAATGAATGCTCCCCTCAGTTCATTTTCATCCTCCTGCCAGAGATAGAATGTAAAGACTGGAGCCTAGACTCAACCTAGTCTCAAAAACACTTTCACCCTGGAAATAAGTAAAAGTGGAGGTTTTGGAGATTGTGGAGAAAGCAACTGCAGTGACTTTCGCCTGCCATTACAACATAAAAGAAAAAAAAAGTCAAGACAACTCTGGCTTTCCCGCCGGTCTTAAGCTTGAACATTTTACATTTATCAAGTCCGCGTGCTCCTCCACCACACAAGCGGTCTGAAACGCCAGCATTAAGAGGGCTTCTGGCAAGTCCGTGGGCCACGCCCCTTGGGCAGATCAGTTTCCTTTATTGGTCTGACTGCCTGTCACTCAAATCTGGCTCCCACTCCTGCTAACCATTCACGTAGTTTGGTTGCGTCTTGGTGTATTTAATGTTGCCAATAACGAGGGATTTTTTTTTTTTTTTTTTTTTCCGAGCCGAGTACAGGTCGTGCTGCAATTAGTTCATTGAAAACTCAGTTGCTCTCTGAGCGCTTGGACAGAGACTGCTTTCGGCTTTTTTTCTGCTGATTGTTAAGATCTCCTATAGAGAGCTGCAACAATGCCCAAAAGAAAGGTAAGCGAAATGGGAAGATAGAAAGGGGATTAGCGACTGAAATACATATTTCCTAATCCGCAGAGATTTTTTTTAAAAAGCATTTTCGCTTCTAGTTAGATTTTGTGATGTACTGAATGGAAGAGGAAGGAAGGGCAAAGAAAGATCGGTGTAAGATTTAGGATGGTCTTGCATGCAACTAGTAGTTCACTTTCGGCTTGTTTTGTTTAAGGGAAATAAATCGTTTAAGAGGTGTCTCCATGCTGAATTATAAACAGCCATAGCGCTGTGCTGTCGCTTCCTACCCCACCCCCCTTCCTCCGCTTACCCTATTGGAGAACACTTCTCTCAACCGCACTTCCAGGCACCAGTTTCCTCCTCAGCCTCGGGCTTTTCTCCAGGAACCGTCCCGTTTGGGGTAACTTAAGCCACGGCTTTCTCCCGTATTCGCCTTTGTTCTTCCCGTTTTCTTTTTCCTTTTTTTTTCCCCCCTTCCCTCCTCCACTTCTTGTCATGCCAGATGGCTATGCAATGGTAATCCTGTGCCATTAGGCGGCGCAGACTTCAAACTGCCCTAGAGAAGGGAGAGATTCACCTCTGCAATTAGCAACTTTAGGGCTAAGACATCTGGGGTTCACCAAACTCTGTGCGTAAAGGTGGAGAGATGGCAAGAGAACTGAGTAAGATAAACTATTACTGATGTTGGGGTAGCATGGATTTGTTTCCTTTTAGACATGCAGAATTGATCTGAGCTATTCCAGGGCTACAGGTATTCTGCAAACCCTCACTTCAAAATTTGTGACTCCTCTCTTGGACAGGAGATAAATTCACGCCAGGTGTTTGTTTGAATGTTTGTTTGTTGTTGTTTTTGCGGGGGAGGGTCCCTTAGAAGTGAAATCAAATGCTGTTTCATTGCTTGACAAAATTGTAAAACACTGCGCTGATGTAAAGCATTGTGACTGTTTTGGTATTATTCCTATTTATCCGTCTACCATCCCTATTTCTAGAACATAGGAGTAAGACCGAAATTCCCGCATGCTCTGGGGCTGTGAGTATGAATCATGTAATAGCTTGATAATTCCCAGGCTGAAGGGCTGCTCAGATACAGAAAGCAATGGTTTTTAATAACCATCCCCCTTCCTGAGATTCCCGCCGCTGAGCTTTTCTAGGTTTGTGCAATGGGTCGTGCTATTTTACGGAGCTGAGAGCAACCTTGTAGCAGGTAGTGGCGGGAAGTTTTAAAATCAGTGGCCGGCTCCTCAGAATAACGCATTGACATTGCAAAGGTTCCTTCCAAAAAAAAAAGAAAAAGAAAGAAAGAGAGAGGGAGGCAGACAAAAGAAAAAGAGAGAGAGCGAGAAGAAAGAAAGAAGAAAGAAAAAGAAAGAAAGAAAAAGAAAGGAAGAAGAGAGAAGAGAAAAAAGCATTGAAGCATTGTTGGGGTTGTAGTCTTGTATGAAAAACTTGGAAAGAATTGTCCAGTCAGTAAAGAGAATCCAATAAGTACAATTGCATATAAAACATAAGGCAAAACAGGGAAATTGCATGAAGTTCCGCCTTCATTCTGCTGGCCTCCACACTTTTTTTTTTTTTTTTTTTTGGCTTTAACACTGGCTACAGCAGGTGGATTTTAAAATTTAAAAGGTTTGTTTTTAGGAGATGCAATTTACACAAAGGGATGGAATTGACTATCAGTTGTGTAAATTTATGTCTTGAGAATGGATTTGCATCTTGGTGCACATTTGCACGTTAGTGGACAGCAGTATGTAGCATGCTACTAGGAAATAACACGTGGCTACTTGAGCCAGAATCCAGGAAAAAAATCATAAGTGCTTATGTTACAACTGTAATCCATGCAATATTTTCTGATCTATGTGTTTATATCAATGATCTTATTCCTGTGTGGTTTTCTCGTTTGTATAGGCTGCCGGTCAAGGTGATATGAGGCAGGAGGTGAGGTTTTTTTCGTTGTTTTCTTTTTAGTCTTAGAATCTGTCTGAAAAAATCCACTTGCTATATGAATTTGAGACACATAAACAGCTAAAAAAATGACGCTGGTTTGTATATTTGTACCATATAAGAACCAATATGGTATGCCTGTGAGCTCTTTCAGAAGTATAGCAGGTATTGAAAATTCCAAACTTCTTGGAATTTAGGACCTTATGCTTAAGATATGGAGAGAGCTTCTTCCTTTTGAAAAAAAAAATTGCTTTGTCAGTTTGCAAGAAGGGGCTATATTTTTATTTCCTTGTTATTAGCCATTGTGTTCATTGAAGTTTAATTTGGGATTTTTTTTTCCTTATCTATGTAAAGGGTCCAGGGGAGGGAAAATAAAAATTTATATTTCTACTACATTTTCTACTCAAGTTCAAAACTTCTTCTGTAAAAACAATGTTCATGTAGTGTTATACTAAATATTTTCACAATATAATAAATCTAGTTTTGTATATCCATAATTCTATTAACTAATTATTATTATTTTTTTACTTATAGCCAAAGAGAAGATCAGCCAGGCTGTCTGCTGTAAGCGGTCATTTAAAAAAAGCTTCTCATGCATTGTAAAATGTTAAAATTCAGGGAATTCTGGACAATACTAGTTATTTTATACAAGATTTATTTTGGATGTCTTTTTTTTTTTTAAGATTTTATTTATTTTGACAGAGAGAGACACAGCAAGAGAGGGAACACAAGCAGAGGGAGGGGGAGAGGGAGGAGCAGGCTCTCCGCTGAGCAGGGAGCCCCATGCGGGGCTCGATCCCAGGACCATGACCTGAGCCGAAGGCAGAAGCTTAACGACTGAGCCACCCAGGCACCCCTATTTTGGATGTCTTAGTAAAAAACTTTTACACCAAGGAAATGTTTGATTTTTTTGTTTTTTTTCCCTAATGCTAAATAAATATTATTTCCTCAATAAATTGTTTCCTAAATAAACACCCATTTATTTAAATTAAAAGGTTGGATTTCATTATTAGTGATCTTTCTTCAATTATGATTTCCTGCCCCCCCCCATGACTTGTGTTTTTTGATGCAGATGCCTGTGCCCATTACACCAGAGTTGAAGCCCAAAAGAACATCAACTCCAAAGGTAAATATTCAACATGCAATGCTGAGAGAAGATTGCTTTACTTCAGAAATAATTTTTTTGGAAAGACATGCAGCTGATCATTTTGCTTTCTTTATTTCCTGTTTAGTTAGTAATATATTACATTATACCATATGGTACATGTAGGCTTTTTGAGTAAGGATATTTGTTCATGCTCTGTGTTTTGGCATTTTCATTAGGAAGAAACAAAACAAAATTTTAGTTGGGTAGACCTGTAAAATGTACATGCCTTTGACATCATATAGTCACAACACCAATATTCCTGGGAAAACAAAAGGTGTAAACTGTAGTAACCAAAGTAATAATAGGAGTAACTAACATTTGATAATACTTTACAGTTTGCACAGTTTGCAGTATTTTCACATACATTATTTATTTATTTTTTAAAGATTTTATTTATTTATTTGACAGAGAGAGAGACACAGCGAGAGAGGGAACACAAGCAGGGGCAGAGGGAGAGGGAGAAGCAGGCTTCCCGCAGAGCAGGGAGCCAGATGTGGGGCTCGATCCCAGGACCCTGGGATCATGACCTGAGCCGAAGGCAGATGCTTAACGACTGAGCCACCCAGGCGCCCCTCACATACATTATTTTTAAATGAACACAATTGATTTCATATAGAATTATATACTCTGATGTTGTGGCTAACAACATGAAAAATAGAAATAGCTTCAATATTAACTTCACTTTCCCCCCTATATTTATATTTATTTATTTGTGTGTAATTATGTGTAAATATAATACAATTAATTTTTAAAATTGCTTTATTGAGGTATGGATAATATTTTAAAGATTGGTTAAATTCCTAAAATCATAAAAGGTTGAAGCTAGGAGGAACATTAAAATCATCAAATCCCATCATTTTGTGATTGGAGAAACTGTAAATTATAGTCATATTTATAAAATGCTTTGAATTCCTTCATTAAAAAACTGCTAAAACTAGGGCAAGTGAAGTTTTAGCAACAATGAGTGACAACAGAAGAAAAAGGTTTTTAATTTTTTTTTTCTCTATTTCACATTGCAATGTCACTATTCTGTAAAATTAGGTACCCAATTTATAGGTTATTAAGATAGTTGGGGCACCTGGGTGGCTCAGTGGGTTAAGTGTCTGCCTTAGGCTAAGGTCATGATCTCAGGGTCCTAGAATCGAGCCCTGAATCTGGCTCCCTGCTCAGTGGGGGAATCTGCTTCTCCCTCTCCCTCTGCCCCTTACCCCCCACTCATACTCTCTCTCTATCTCAAATAAATAAATACAATCTTTTAAAAAAAGATCTTAAACACTTTATTTCCTTTAAAAATAGAAGATAATGCTACGATAAAACAAATACTATATAATAATGGACTTTAAAATGCATTAACTTACTTGGCTCTCAGTTTCTTATGTGTTAAAATAGTAATAATATACCTATATTGTATTTTATAGTTTCTAAAGCAATTTTACATATATTTTATCATTTGCTCCTTATAACATCCCTATGAGGTAGGGGTTATTACACTTTTTTACATATAAAAGACATGCACAAAGAGATTTATACTTTTGCTCAAGATCACATCAAGTAAGTAGCAGATCCAGAATTCAAACACAGGTTTTCTGGCCCTTAATCCAGTGCTCTTTACACACATAGGCAAAGAGCTTTCTTGGTCATGATTCAAGTCATTTCAAACTTGTAGATACATATACTGAGTCACCTCTGTCCCCAGGTTATCTCTTTCAAATATATCTAAAGCAATGTTCTTGCTAACATAGTATTTCTCTTAATTATTACCACTGGAAGCTTTGTTATCAACAAAACCCTGTTGCTAATTATTAGACATGACAGATAAACTCCCCCTCTAGTCAAAAAGAGTTAATTTGTCAAAGTCTAATCTGATGCAATTAGCTCTGAGTGGACACTGGTCAGTATTCTAACTTGTTGCTTCTCTCTAAAAGAAAGTTTATTTGATTTATATCAAACCCATTATTCATTTTTTTAAAAGATTTTATTTATTTATTTGAGAGAGAGAGCACAAGCAGGGGGAGGGGAGGATGGGGGGAGGGGAAGGGAGAGGGACAAGCAGACTCTGTGCTGAGTGTGGAGCCCTACACAGGGCTCAATCCCAGGACCCTAGGATCATGACCTGAGCTGAAACCAAGAGTCCCACACTTAACTGACTGAGCCACCCAGGTGTCCCAGAATATTATTCATTTTTAATGCTGCTTTAGGTTTAGGATGAAACTAAAAGTGTCAAGTGATATTTTTGTTGATATTAAGTTTATATGGATATTTTAAAGCTTTCTGTAAATCATTACAGCAGCTGGTAAAGTAACTTGGGCCATTTAATTAACACACCAGTTAAGTTGTATATTTATTTTTATTACTCTGTGTTGCTGGACAGAAACTGAAGACAAAAAATGCTTTGATGGAAAAAAATACAGATGCAGGTGTCAAAGCAATAGCTGAAAACAAGCAAGAAGAAGTTATTAAAGGAGAATGTAATGATGAAAATGCTGAAAATGGAGAAGCCAAAATTATGGAGGTATTTTACAATATTAACAGATCTGTCCATTTGAAATTTTAACAACGGGTGCTGCTGAAAGAAATCTTATTTGCCTTGTACTTTAAAAGTTGAGAAACATTAAATGAGTAGTGGTTCTATAGTGTCTTAGTCCATTCCAGCTGCTATAACAAATACCACAGACTAGGTGACTTATAAACAACAGAAATTTATTTCTTACAGTTCTGGAGGCTGGGAAGTCCAAGATCAAAACATATATTTTGGTGTCTCGTGAGGACCTACTTTCTGTTTTTTACACAGCAGCCTTCTTGCTGTGTCCTGACATGATGGAAGGGGAGAGAGAACTCTCTGGGGTCTCTTTTGTAAGGGCACTAATCTCATCCATGAGGGCTCTACCTTCATGACCTAATCACCTCCCATAGGTCTTATCTCCAAATACTATCACATTGGGGATTAGGTTTCATCATATAAATTATAGGGGACACAAATATTCAGTTTATGGGATAAAATATAATAGTATCTAAAGGGAAAATAAGAAACTGAATTTAAAATACATGAATTTACAGGTATGGGTAGTGGGAGTAGTGGATTAGCAATGCTATTAAGAGAATTAAGATAATAATGCCAGGGATCATGACTTATATTAAATACAGAGCAATCCTCTACTACTTTTGCCGGCACATGGGCTGTTTGTAAATCCCTTTCCAAGATCATATGATTCTTTTTCCCCTGCAGACTGCAAAAAAAATCATTATGTAAATGTTTCTTATGGGTCTCTATTTGCATATTTAATACATATCTTATTTTTAGGTATTGTAGCAAAACAATGAAAATGAGATATAGTACCCAATTTACAAATCAAAGCTGTGCATTTAGGGAAATTTTTTTTCTAAGCGATCCTGTGTTATAAGGTAAAACAATTTTCATTTTTACTTTGTTTATTTTTTAATTTAAATTGGTTAATATGCAGTGTAATAGTATTTCAGGTGTAGAATTTAGTGATTCATCACTTACACACAACAGCCAGTGCTCATCACAACCAGTGCCCTCCTTCATACCCATCACCCAATTAACTGACCCCTCAACTACCTCCCCTCCAGCAAACATCAGTTTGTTCTCTATAGTTAACAGTCTGTTTTCTGGTTTGCCTCTCATTCTTTTTTCCCACCATATTCATCTCTTTTGTTCCTTAAATTCCACATATGAGTGAAATCATATAGTACTTGTCTTTTTGTCACTGACCTATTTCACTTAGCATAAGACTCTCTACCTCCATCCACATCATTGCAAATGGCAAGATTTCATTCCTTTTGATGGCTGAGTAATATTTCATTGTGTATATATATACCACATCTTCTTTATCCATTCATCAGTCCATGGACATTGGGCTCTTTCCATAATTTCGCTATTCTTGATAATGTTGCTATAAACATCAGGGTGACTGTGACCCTTTGAATCAGTATTTTTGTTTCCTTTGGATAAATACCTAGTAGTGCAATTGCTGGGTCATAAGTTAGTTCTACTTTTAACTTTTTGAGGAAACTCTGAAAGGTTTTCCACAGTGGCTACACCAGTTTGCTTTCCCACCAACAGTGTAAGAGGGTTCCCCTTTCTCTGCATCCATGCCAACACCTGTTGATTCCTGTTTGTTAAATTTAGCCATTCTGACAGGGATGAAGTGATATCTCATTGTAGTTTTCATTTGTATTTCCCTGATAATTAAGTGATGTTGAGCAACTTTTCATGTGTCTTTAGCCATCTGTATATCTTTTTTTTTTTTAAGATTTTATTTATTTATTTGACAGAGAAAGACACAGTGAGAGAGGGAACACAAACGGGGAATGGGAGAGGGAGAAGCTGACTCCCCGCCGAGCAGGGAGCCCGATGCGGGACTCGATCCCGGGACTCCAGGATCATGACCTGAGCCGAAGGCAGTCGCTTAACCAACTGAGCCACCCAGGCGCCCCATCTGTGTATCTTCTTTAGAAAAATGTCTATTCATATCTTTTGCCCATTTCTTAACTGGATTATTTGTTTTTTAGGTGTTGAGTTTCATAACTTCTTCATATATATTGGATACTAACCCTTTATCACATACATCAATTGCAAATATCTTCTCCCATTTTGTAGGTTGCCTTTTAGTTTTGTTGATTGTTTCCTTTGCTGTGCAGAAGCTTTTCATCTTGATGAGGTCCTAATAGTTCATTTTTGCTTTTGGTTCCCTTGCCTTGGGAAACATATCTAGTAAGAAGTTGCTTTGGCTGATGTCAAAGAGGTTATAGCCTGTGTTCTACTCTAGGATTCTGATGTTTTCCTGTCTCACATTTAGGTCTTTCATCATTTTGAGTTTATTTTTGTGTCCAGTGTAAGAAAGTGGTCCAGTTTCATTCTTCTGCATGTAGCTGTCAAGTTTTCACAACACCATTGTTGAAGAGACTGTCTTTTAGGATATCCTCTCCTGCTTTATTGAAAATTAGTTGACCATATAGTTGTGGGTCCATTTCTGGGTTTTCTATTCTGTTCCATTGATCTATTTGTCTGTTTTTGTTCCAGTACCACACTGTCTTGATCACTACAGCTTTGTAATATAACTTCAAGTCTGGAATTGTGATGCTTCCAGCTTTGCTTTCTTTTGCAAGGTTGCTTTGGCTATTTGGGATTTTTGTGGTTCCATACAAAATTTAGGATTGTTTGTTCTAGCTCTTTGAAAAATACTGCTGATATTTTGATAGGGATTACATTAAATGTGTAGTAAGCTTTGGGTAGTATAGATGTTTTAACAGTATTTTTTCTTCCAATCCATGAGCATGGAATTGATTTTCATTTCTTTGTACCATATTCAGTTTCTTTCATCGGTGTTTTATAGTTTTCAGAGCATGGATCTTTTACCTTTTTGGCTAGGTTTATTCCTAGTATCTTATGGTTTCTTGTTCATTTGTAGATGGGATTGATTCCTTCATTTCTTTTTCTGCTCCTTCATTATTGGTGTATAGAAATGCAACAGATTTCTGTACATTGATTTTATATCCTGCGACTTTACTGAGTTCCTTTATCAATTCTAGAAGTTTTTGGGTTGAGTATTTTGGGTTTTCTATATATATTATTATCTCATCTGCAAATAGGGAAAGTTTGACTACTTCCTTGCTGATTTGGGTGCATTTATTTCTTCGTGTTGTCTCATTGCTGAGGCTAAGACTTCCAGTACTATGGTAAATAGTAATGATGAGAGTGGACATCCCTGTCTTGTTTCTGACTGTAGAGGAAGAACTCTCAGTTTTTCTCCATTGAGGATGATATTAGCTGTGGGTTTTTCATATATGGAGTGTGTGATGTTGAGGTATGATCCCGCTGCCCCTACTTTGTTGAGTTTTTTTTTGTTTGTTTGTTTGTTTTTTACAAAATGAGTGTTGTACTTTGTCAAATACTTTTTTTTTTGCATCTACTGAGAGGATGATATGGTTCTTATCTTTTCTTTTATTAATGTGGTATATCACATTGATTTATTTGCAAATATTGAATCACCCTTCCAACCTAGGAATAAATCCCACTTGATCATGGTGAATGACTTTATCAATGTATTGTTGGATTAGGCTTGCTGGTATTTTATTGAGAATTTTTGCATCCATGTTCAACAGGGATATTGGCCCGTAGTTCTTTTTTTGGTGGAGTCTTTATCTGGTTTTGGTATCCGTGTAATACAGGCCTCATAGATGAATTTGGAAGTTTTTCTTCCATTTCTATTTTCTGAAATAGTTTGAGAAGAATAGGTATTAACTCTTCTTTAAATGTTTGGTAAAATTCACCTGTGAAGCCATTTTGCCCTTGAAATTTTGTTTTTTGGGAAATTTTTCATTACTGATCCAATTTCTTGGTTGGCTATGGTTCTGTTCAAATTTTCAATTTCTTCCTGTTTCAGTTTTGGTAGTTTGTATGTTTCTAGGAATTTATCCATTTCTTCTAGATTGTCCAATTTTGCGGCATATAATTTTTCATAATATTCTCTTAAAATCATTTGTATTTCTGTGGTATTGTTTCTTATTTCTCCTCTCTTATTTGGGTCCTTTCTCTTTTCTTTTGGATAAGTCTGTCTAGGGGTTTATCAATTTTACTAATTTTTCAAAGAACTTGGTTTCATTGATCTGTTCTACTGGGTGGTGTTGTTGTTGTTTCTATATCATTTATTTCTGATGTAATATATATTTTTTTAAAGAGATTATTTATTTATTTGACAGAGAGAGACACAGCGAGAGAGGGAACACAAGCAGGGGGAGTGGGAGAGGGAGAAGCAGGCTCCCCGCAGAGCAGGGAGCCCGATGCGGGACTCGATCCCAGGACCGTGGGATCATGACCTGAGCTGAAGGCAGTCGCTTAACCAACTGAGCCACCCAGGCGCCCTCTGCTGTAATATTTATTAATTCCCTTCTTTTCCTGGATTTAGGCTTCATTTGCTACTCTTTATCTAACTTCTTTAGGTGTGAGTTTAGGTTGCATATTTGAGATTTTTCTTGCTTCTTGAGATAGGTCTATATTGCTATTGCTTCCCTCTAGGACCACTTTTGCTGCATCACAAAGGTTTGGACTATGATGTTTTCATTTTAATTTGTTTCCATATATTTTATTATTTTCTCTTGATATCCTGGTTGCCCCATTCATTGTTTAGTAGGATGTTCTTTAATTTCCATGTATTTGTGGTCTTTCCAAAATTTTTTTTCCTTGTGCTTGACTTCAAGGTTCATAGCGTTTTTGTCTGAAAATATGCATGGTACGATCTCAATCTTTCTGTATTTCTTGAAGCTTGATTTGTGACCTGGTATGTAATCTATTGAGCAGAATGTCCCATGTTCACGTGAAAAGAATGTGTATTCTGCTGCTTTAGGATGAAATGCTCTGAATATATCTGTTAAGTCCATCGGGTTCAGTGTGTTATGCAAAGCCATTGTTTTCTTGTTGATTTTCTGCTTAGATGATCTTTCCATTGATATAATGGGGTGTTAAAGTCCCTTACTATTATTGTATTATTATCAATGAGTTCTTTTTATGTTTGTTATTAACTGTTTTATATATTTGGGTTCCCTCATGTTGGGTGCATAAATATTTACAATTGTTAGATCTTCTTGTTAGATATACTCCTTTATTATGATATAGTGTCCTTCTTCATCTCTTATTACAATCTTTGGTGTAAGATCTAGTTTGTCTGATATAAGTATGGCTACTCCAGCTTTCTTTTAATGTACATTAGCATGATAAATAGTTCATCACCCACTCACTTTCAATCTGGAGGTGTTTTGTGGTCTATAATGAGCTTCTTATAAGCAGCATATTGATGGGTCTTGTTTGTTTTTGTTTTTATCCATTCTGATACCCTATGTCTTTTGATTGGAGCATGTAGTCCATTTACATTCAGAGTAGTTATTGAAAGATATGAATTTAGTGCCATTGTATTACCTGTAAAGTTGCTGTTCCTGTAGATTGTCTCTGTTCTTTTCTAGTCTTTGTTACTTTTGGTCTCTTTCTGCTCAAAAGGTCCCCTTTAATATTTCTTGTAGGGCTGGTTTAGTGTTCATGAATTCCTTTAGTTTTTGTTTGTCTTGGAAACTATTTATCTCTCCTATTCTGAACGACAGCCTTGCTGTATAAAGTATTCTTGGCTGCATTTTTCCCATTTAGCACATTGAATTTATCATGCCAGTCCTTCTGGCCTGCCAAGTCTCTTTGGACAGTTCTGCTACTAGCCTTATGTCTACCGTTGTAGGTTAAGGACTTCTAGTCTTGAGCTGCTTTCAGAATTCTCTTTATCTTTGTATTTTTCAAGTTGCACTGTGATATGTAATGGAGTTGACCTTTTTTTTTTTTTTTAATTTTGAGGAGAGTTCTCTGTGCCTCTTGGACATGAATGCCTGTTTCCTTCCCCAGATTAGGGATGTTCTCAGGTATAATTTGTTCAAATAAACCTTCAGCTCCTTTTTCCTGCTCTTCTTCTTCTGGGACTCCTATAATACAGATATTATTTTGCTTTGTGTTATCGTTGAGTTCCCTAAGTCTACCTTAGTGATCTAATAGTTTTCTTTCCCTCTTCTTTTCAGCTTCCTTATTTTCCATAATTTTATCTTCTATATCACTGAATCTCCCTTCTGATTCATCCATGCTCATTTCTAAGGCCTCTAGTTGGGACTGCATTTTGATTATAGCATTTAATTTCGGCCTGACTACATTTCAGTTCCTTTATCTCTACAGTAAGGGATTCTCTAATGTCTTCTATGCTTTCAAGCCCAGCTATTATCCTTATAATTTTTGTTTTAAACTCTATTTCAGACATCTTATTTATATCTGTATTGATTAAACCCCAGCTGTGAGTACTACCTCCTGTTCTTTTTTTTTTTTTTTTTTTTTGGTGAATTTGTCCATCTCATCATTTTGTCCAGAAAAAAAAAGAAGAAAGAAGAAGAAAGAAAAAAATAACAATAACTACAATAGCAACACAACAAAAACAAAACAACAACAACAAAAAGAACTAAATCCTGGTTGTGTTTTGGTCTACTTGTTAAAAGAAAGTATCTTATCTTATCCCAAGATAAGAACAAAAGAAAAAAATATATATGTATATGTTAAAATAAATTTCAATGAAAAGAAACACAAAACAAAATATACATATATATATACATATATATTAAAATAAATTTCAATGAAAAGAAACAAAGAGCAAAACATATATATGTATAAATATATATAGTATATATAAAAATAAAATTTTAAAAAGAATAAAAGAAAAGTTGAAAAAATAAGAAAATAAATGAAAAAATAATGATAAATAAAAATAAAAGTACAAAGGAAGCTAGATACTATTTCCCCTAGAGCTGAAGCTTTGCAGCACTCTATGATCAATAAACTTGGTGTGAGCAAATTGCTTGTGCTGGTCTTCTGGAAGAGGGGCCTGTTGCACTGATTCTCATGTGGACTTGCCCTAGTGAATATGTGCCTCCAGTGCACAGGGAGGCAGTACTTAGTGTAAGTGGCTCTGGACTGTTTTGGTGGCACTGTTTTGCTCCCTGAAGTCTTTCAGCACTGAGGGGTGGAATGAATAGGGCGGTGCCCTGTTCTCTAGCCATGGAGCTGAAAATTTGCACCCCCAGCTCTTCAGTGAGCCCTCATTGAAGAGCAATCAATCATCTCTCCCTGGTTTCTGTCAGAACCTTGTGTTCACCCTGCGTATGTCCAAGCTTTTTTTATCTCAGGCATGTGAATGAGTTTCAAAACTCTAACTTTTAGGGACTCCCATAGCATGGACCCCTGCTCTTCCCCCTGGGTAGGGTCTTGCCAAACTTCTGCCTTTTGCTGGACTTGTCCTGGGAAAGTGGTCAACTGCACAGTGGTTCAAAGTTTATGGCAACACAGAGCAGAAAGCTGGCACCTAGACTCGTTCTCAGCCAGCTTCCCTGCTCCTATGCCTGGGAACAGAGCAGCACTTAGGCACCACCCATTATTCACGGGACCCAGGGGATCCTCAGACCATGGTGTCACACCTGGAATTCTGCCCCGCTCTTCCACCTGAGCACCTTTAAGCCAGACACGTCCTCCACTATAGCAGACTTCTAAACATTCTGATTTTGCACTCCACTGCTTATAATACAATGCGGGTAGGCTCCTTAAGCAGGCTCCCTCCCCTCTCCTGTATCAGCAGCTATATCACACCAGATTCAAGTCCCTGCACCTCCTACCTTCTAAAAAGTGGTCACTTTTCTACTTGTAGACTTGCAGTGTTTGTTCTCTCAGACCTCTGATTGATTTCTCCAGTGTTCAGAATGATTTGATAACTATCTAGCCTTATTCAAGGGATGAGACCAACTTAGGGTCCCCCTACTCCTCTGCCATCTTAACTCCTTCCTCTGTCTTGCTGCTTTTAGATTTTTTTTTCTTTATCACTGTATTTTGCAAATTTAACTACAATATTTCTTGGTGTTGGCCTCCTTTTTTTTTTTTTACTCTTGATGGGAGTTCTCTGTGTGTCCTGTATTTGGATATCTGCTTCTTTCCCCAAATTAGGGAAGTTTTCAGCTATAATTTCCTCAAATAAACCTCCTGCCCCCTTTTCTCTCTCTTGTCCTTCTGGGATTCATATGACATGAATATTATTTTGTTTGATGGAGTCAATGTGTTCCTTAAGTCTACTCTCATGTTCCAAAATTTTTCTTTCTCTTTTCTGTTCAGCTTCATTATTTTCTACAATTCTATTTTTTGTATCACTTTTTGTTCTGTTTCTTCTATCCTTGTGATCATTACATATTGTTAGTTTCAAATCTCAGTTATTGCATTTTTCATTTCAGCCTGATTGTTTTTTAGCTCTTCTATCTCTCTGGTAATGGTCTCCCTGATGTCTTCCATGCTTTTTTCAAGCCCAGCTAGTATCCTTATGATTGTTGCTTTAAATTCTGAATCAGGCATATTACTTACATTTGTTTCTGTTAGATCCCTGGCTGTGACCTTTTCTTGTTCTTTCTTTTGGAGTGAATTCCTCTCTTGGCATTTTGTCTAGGTCTCTGTCTTCTTCTCTGTGTTAGGAAAGCCTGTTGTGTTTCCTTTTCCTGACAGTAATAGCTTTATGAAGAAGAGGTCATATAGTATCCAGGGCCTGGCCCTTCCAGAATTTTCTCTTGTATGTGCTGTGTGCACTCTGCTGCTGTGTTTTGACTGCTCTATCCCCAGGTCAGTAGTCTGCAGAGGTTCTCCTTGCCTGCAGTGGGCAGTGTTTGGACCTTGGCCAGAGTGTGGTGAGTTTTTACTAGGTATGCTCTGGTCTGCTTGCTAAAAGAGACTTGATACTAATTCCACTAGAGCTGAAGTTTTGCAGAAGTCTATGGTCAGTAGATGTGGTGCATGCAGGGGTTTGTGCTGGTCTTCTGGGGGAGGGAGACCACTGTGCTGGTCCTTAGGCATACTTCCCTGAGAAAATCGGTACCAGCAGAGTACAGGGGGGGCAGATCTTGGTGTAAACAGGTTAGGAAGCCAGTGTTGGAGTTGTGCTGTTTCCTAAGATTGGTTTATGCTTAGGGACAAAGGAGGGAAATGGTGCCATCCTGCTCCTCTGTCCCTGGGTACCTCTAAAACTCCAGTCTTTGAGCCCCACTGGTTGCAAAAGGTCACAAAAAATCAGCCCTTCTCATTTTCCCAGCCAATGGCTTTGGGGAAGTGTTCTCCTTCTGTGTCTCGCTGTGCACACCACTCTCTCTCACCTTTCTCTATGACCAGGGCTCCCTTCCCTCCATAGGACCTACTATCCATTTCTCCCCCAAACCATGTGTTCATAAATCCTGGCTTTTCAATTTGGCTTCTCCTCTGCTTCTATTTGTGCAGTTTGTTTTATCAGTCCTCAAGTAGATTTCTTGGGTATTTAGAATGATTTGATAGTCATCTAGCTGTGTTTGAGGGACAAGGCAAACCTAAGGTCCTCCTAGTACATGGCCATCTTAGGTCTTCCCCCACAGTCTACCCAATAAAAGACTTTTCAAGTAACTTTTTTCAAAGAAAACCTAAATCTCACTATTATAGAAACAAAATATTATTTCCTCAAGGAATGCATTTTGTTTACTCATTGAGAATTGCTGACATAGAATATATGCCATCTTTTCTGTATTTACTCTGTTTCCCATATTTGTAATGAAAATTCTGTATATGAATACATTTTCCTGAATTCATTGTTCCAAATATCTATTTATACATGTTTGTGTGGAGATATTTTAGTTAATCCTATTTCTTAGAATGTTTTCCTTATCTTGTGATATTTAGGAGGTGTTTTCCACAGGAAAATTACTTTCTTGTAAATGAAGTATCATTCTTTTCTAAAATAGATATAATTCTGTCTAAATACTTAAGGAAAATAGTTCAAATTTTCAAATATAATCTTTTTTAATTTTCTCTGTACATATAGGCACCAGCTCCTGAAAAAGAACTTGAGGAAATGAAAGAAGAAAAAAATGAGGATGTTGAAGAAGTGGGAATAGAAAAGAAGGAAGTAGTGACAGCAGCAGGAGAAGATGAAAAAGATCAGGAAGGAGATGGAGAAGACCAAAACAAAAAAGAGGAGAAAAGAGAAGACGGGAAAGAGAACAAAGATGGAAAAGGAAAAGGAGATAGAAAAGAAGATGAAGATGGAAAAGAAAAAGAAGATGGAAAGGAAGAAGAAGAGAAAAAAGAAAAAGGAGATGAAAAAAAGAATGAAGATGGAAAAGGGAAGGGAGAAAATAGCAAAGAGGAAGAAGAAGAAAAGGAGAAAGAGAAAGGAGATGAAAAAGAGTGTGAAGATGGAAAGGGGAAAGGAGAAGATGTCAAAGAATTTGAAGATGAAAAAGACACAGGAGAAGAAAAACAGGAAGAAGACAGAAAAGAGAATGAAGATGGAAAAGAGGATGAAGATGGGAAAGAGGAGAAAGGTGGAAATGAGGAGGAAGCTGGAAATAAGCAGGAAGGTGGAAATGAGGAAGGAGAAGAAGATGGAAAAGAGGGCAAACATGGAAAAGAGGAAGATGGAACAGAAGAAAATGGAAAGGGAGATGGGAAAGTTGGAGGAAAGAGAAAGGAAAGTAAGAGGAAGGCTGAAGTGGGAAAAGAAGTAGCTGAAAAAGGAGAGGTCAAAAACGAAAAAAAAGAAGAATCTCAGAGTATTGTTTAAAGCTGCCCTATATAGTTTCATAATTGGTAATATGTGCCTCCATGTTGTAATGTTAATAGAGATAAATATTTTTATCAAATATCTTATAAACACAGCTTTTCTTTAGCATCAGTTTAATTTCAGAACATCTTCATACTGATTATTAGTCACAAAGTAGCTAACATGAAACCTTTATACATTTTGTGATCATAATAGAATATATAAAAATATGCTTTCAACTTTGTCAGTGAATTTCCTTTTGTGTAACTTATGTGTTAAATCTTTGAATTTTAATTTTACTCCTATATGTGATAATTTCACAAAGTGGGGAGATCCAGAAAAGTTTCTTCCAAAATTCTTGTGGTTCTCTAGGTTGCTTTTATAAAAAAGGTTAACTATTTTCTGTAATGCAAAGAGTTAGAATTCTTTCTCAGATATAACTTTATTATCAGCTTGTGAAGAAATAAAATTGCAATTCCATTTTTTAAAGATTTACAATTTTTTTTCAGAAGGGCAGTTCTGATTATATGTGTATCCATAAAATTTTACTAGATTGATCTTAATAAAAATTCTCTTCAAAAATAATTGTAGTTTTTTATATCTCTAAAAACATAGTTAGTGAAATATTATAGTGCTTGATTTTTTCTATTGTGATGTTCACAAAAGCGTTAATTCTTTTTGCACTGAAATAAAATTAACATAAAATTTACCATTTTAACCATTTCCAATTCAGTGTTTTTTTAGTGCATTCACAATATTGTGAAACTTCCACCACTATCTAATTCCAGAACATTTTCATCCAAATAAAAAACAAAATACCAATTAGCAATCTCTCCATTCCCAATCCTCTCCTCACCTGTCCCTGTTAACCGCTAATTTAGTTTGTCTCTATAGATTTGCCTATTCTAGATATTTCATATAAAAGGAATCATGCAATATGTGGCCTTTGTGTCTGGCTTCTTTCACTTAGCATTTTTATCAAATATCTTATAAACAGCTTTTCTTTAGCATCAGTTTAATTTCAGAACATCTTCATACTGATTATTAGTCACAAAGTAGCTAACATGAAACCTTTATACATTTTGTGATCATAATAGAATATATAAAAATATGCTTCTGAACAGCATTTCTGAAACAGAAATGTTTCCAGGTTCATCCACATTAGCATGTATCATTACTTCATTTCTTTTTATGGCAGAATAATATTATATTCCATTGATATGCTACATTGTTTCTTGAACATTTGAGTTGTTTCCATATTTTTGTCAATTATAAATAATGCTGCTATGAATATCCATGTAGAAGTTTTTGTGAGCATATATGTTTTCATTTCTCCTAGGTATATATCTAGGAGTAGAACCACTGGATTATATAGCAATGGTATGTTTAACTTTTTGAGGGACTTTCGGACTGTTTTCCAAAGTGGCTTCAGCATCACGTACTCTCACCAGCAATGTATGAGGGTTCTAATATTGCCACATCCTTGTCAAAACTTCTTATTGTCTATATTTTATTATAACCATCTTAGTGCGGTTATTTAGGGGTGGTTAAAATCATGGTGATTTTGATTTGAATTTCCATAATGATATTAAACATCTTCTTATGTGCTTATCAGCCATTTGTTATCTTTGGAGAAATGTCTAACAAATCCTTTGCCCATTGTTCTCTTGGGTTGTCTTTTTAGTATTGTGTTGTAAGATGTGTACATATTTTACCTACAAGTGTCATATCAGTTATAATCACTTGCAAATTTTTCCCCATTCTATGGGTTGTCTTTTCACTTTCTTGAGAGTGTCCTTTGATGCACATAAGTTTTAAATTCTGATTTAAGTCTAATGTATTTTTCTTTTGTTGCTTGTGTTTTTGGTGGCATATCTAAGAATCTGGTACCAAAACCCAGGTCACAAAGATATACACCCATACATCTGAAGAGTTTTATAGCTTTATCTCTTACATTTAAATATCTGATTCATTTACATGTGACCATCCATTTGTCCAAACACCATTTCTTGAAAACACTATTTCTCCATTGAATGGTCTTGGCACTCTTAAAAAATCAATGTACCACAGATGTATGGATTAATTTCTGGACTCTCAATTCTATACCATTGATCTATATTTCTACATGTCAGTACCATACCTTTGATTACTGTAGCATTGTAATAATTTTTGACATCAGAGAGTATTTGTCCTTTAACTTTGTTCTTGGTGGTTCAGGATCCCTTATAATTCCATATAAGCTTTAGGATCATCTTGTTCACTTCTACAAAAGAAAAGGCAGCTGAAGTTTGGATAAGGATCACAATAAATATGCAAATAAATTTGGGGTATATTGCCATACTAACAAAATTGTCTTTCAATACATTAACATGGGATGTCCTTTCATTTATTTAGGTATCTTTCATTTCAGCAATATTTTGTAGTTCTTAGAACGTACAAGTTTTGCACTTCTTTGATTACATTTATTCTGAAGTATTTTATTTCTGATGCTGTAAATGGATTTTTATTTCCATTTTGGATTATTCATTGTTAGTGCATAGAAATACAACTGAATTTTGAATATTAATCTTGTATCCTGTAATTTTGCTGAACTCATTTATTAGATTCAGTAAATATTTTGAGGAATTATTCAGAGATTTCTATTTATAAGAACACGTCATCTGCAAATAGAGGTCATTTTACTTCTTTCCAACGTAGATATCTTTTTCTTTTTCTTGCTTAATTTCCTTGGTTTTCAAAAGGCTTCACACATATTAAGAATAAAAAAGGAAATAAACAAATTCAGAAGTTCAGCTTCCGAAGCTTAGACCTCTGTCTCTACCTCTTTCACAGGGCTGACGAGCCCTGCACCATTTCATACCCTGTCTCAAAATTTACTACAATGCTATAGTAATCAAAATTGACCTAAAAGGCTGGTTAAATATCTAGGCACCTCATCTACTTCCTAGTCATATTCCACAACCAGAGAAAATGTACTGTCATAACATCCAATACAGAAACTGGTCTTTTGGGCGCCTGGGTGGCTCAGTTGGTTAAGCGACTGCCTTCAGCTCAGGTCATGATCCTGGAGTCCCTGGATGGAGTCCCGCATCGGGCTTCCTGCTCTGCAGGGATTCTGTTTCTCCCTCTGACCCTCCCGACCCTCCCCCCTCTCATGCTCTCTCTCTCTCAGTCTCTCTCTCTCAGATAAATAAATAAAATCTTAAAAAAAAAAATTAAAAAAAAAAAAAGAAAGAAACTGGTCTTTTAAATGCCTTGGTCCCCTTCATTGCTAAGGCTAAAATAAAAGTAACAATGCTGGTTTTCTCTTTAAAAACACATTCCAGGTGGGGTGCCTGGGTGGCTCAGTCATTAAGCATCTGTCTTTGGCTCAGGTCATGATCTCAGGGTCCTGGGATTGAGCCCTGCATTGGGTTCCCTGCTCCGCGGGAAGCCTGCTTCTTCCTCTCCCACTCCCTCTGCTTGTGTTCCTTCTCTCGCTGTGTCTCTTTCTGTCAGATAAATAAAATCTTTAAAGAAAATAAAATAAAAAATAAAAACACATTCCAGGTGAAGGGCAGAAATCTGGTAATGAGTAATCTTAATCTTGGGAAATTTTACCCTCTACATAAAGAAGGTAGCCATCTTCACCTTACAACATTATTTTTAATGATATAATAAAGCATTCATATAACAAGAATGCCATAGTATACTACAGGAGGATCATTCCTTTACACTATGATACTAAAGTAAACACTTCACCCTGTCTTGTATGTTTTGTATTGCTTTATTTCTTGATGTTTTAATTGGATCCTACTTTCCCTTTACTATTAAAACTTTGTTTCACACAATTTCTCTTCTAAAAGTTTCAAAAATAGTAAAATGTGAAGGGCAAAGTGAAGTACAGGAGTATTAATTTAAAGAGACAGCATACCATCCCTGTAAGTGAAAGTGGATATAAATTATAAATCTACTATAGCAGAACACTACTTAATGAAGTTGTGGAGAAATAGACAAAGGTATAAAAAATTCTTCAGGGAACACCACAGAGAAAAATTGTTTAAGAAGTGCACTTTGGAGGCACCTTAGTGGCTCAGTCAGTTAAGTGTTCCACCCTTGATTTCAGCTCAGGTCATGATCTCACAAGCCTGTGAGATAAGCCCCACATCAAGCTCTGCACTGGGCATGGAGCCTGCTTAAGATTCTTTCCCACTGTCCCTCCCCGCTTTCTCTCTCTCTCTCTAAAAAAAAAAACCAAAAAAACAAAAAAACAAGTACACTTGGAGTTTCCATAATAATATGAAAGATCTTTTGTTAACTATCTCATTGGCAACACATTTTTTGTAATATACTGATTTATTACAAGAATTGATATTCTGAGTATATAGTGAAGTTTTAATAAATTTTATTATGACTTTAAAGGGTTTGCCCCATTAATAAGCATGATTTGGGCTAGTGATTGCATGTCTCAAAATAAAAATGTTTAATATGAATAATCTTTGAAATCATATTCAAATTATACGGTAAGGTATAATTCGGTTTTTGATGTAGAAAAAAAAAGAATAAGAAAAAGAATAAGTACACACAATTCTTAAGGGTGTATCTGCTACATAAAGCAAAGCCTGCCCTTAGTGTTTGCCCTTAATAACAGTTAAAGTTTCATGCTGAACATTATTACTCTTTATAAAAATCCCATGTTTTGGACTGTATCAACAAAGGGAGACATAGAACTAGTGCATATCAAATCTGGAGTCTACTCATAAACCATAATATAATAAGGATTATTGATGACCTAATAAGATCACACAGATAAATCTTGAAACCACTTTTTTTTTTTTTTGGTCCTAAAATAATTATTTTTCTTCAAGGTGTTATCGCAGCAATTTTCCAAAATTAAAAAAAAAAAAAACTGTTGGAACAAGTTGGTTAACATGTAAAGAACAGAGAAAAAGTCCACCAAATCAGCTGTAATTTAGAAACTCCTGTGCTGAAATTCATGACAGTAGGTAAATTACTTATGTAAAGGTACTTTTCCAGAACACAGAAAAGTTTTTAATGTAATATTTATACAATAGATATAATTTTTAATCTGAAAATACATGGATTTAAGACTATCACCCACTTTTAATAATGCTCATTTGTGTCCAATGAATACAATAGTCTTTCAGATTATATTGACTTCCTTAAATTGGAAAATAGTAAGTAGACAAAAGTCTAATTTTATATAGAGTAACAATCACTTTCTCTTACCTATTCTCTCTCTAACTAGAATTGTTCATTCTGATTGTTTATTACAGATTTTAAAAATCTTATATTTTATTTCACTTTAGAGAGAGAGAGAGTAGGGGGAGGGGCAGAGGGAGGGAATCTTTAAGCAGACTGCCCACTCGATCCCACGACCCATGGGATCATGACCTGAACCAAAACCAAGAGTCAGATGTTTAAGTGACTGAGCCACCCAGGCACCCCTTAAAAATCTTTTTTTAAAATTTTTTCTCATGAACCTTTTTTTATATATATTTATATAAAGTATCACATAATAGTGTACTTCAGAGTGGTTTTCCTGTCTTTGAAAGAGTCAAACATTAAATCCAGAAAAATTAAATATTCTTTAAGAAACAAAACTATGGTTTAGTATAAGTTACCTGATGACATATGCATTTAATCCTTTAGCAACTATATTATGCAGTCCAGGCTTTCTGGATTTCAGTAAATAATATGAATGAAGTCCAGTGTTTAAAGAAATTGAGTTACAGGTTATATAATAGGGAAGGGTGTGTGTGTGTGTCTGTGTGTGTGTGTGTGTCTAGAGTAGAGAGAAAGGAGTAATTACAAAGTGAAATTCTTTATTTTGAAATATTTTAGTATTAATAGTTTAAAAGGCAAGTTTTTCATATAGATTAGGATTTCTGACCAAAGATTAAATAATTTCTTCACATATTTCACACATATAAAAGTGTTTACTATGTGCCAGGCACTTTCTTAAGCATTTTATATATATTACACATATATGTGAAAAACACATTTACATATAATAAACCTATGAGGCACATACTATTATTATTCTCATTTTGAAGATAAGGAAACAAAGGCACAAGTCCAGTAGTTTAGTTTCCTTGTAGAAAATTCATAATTTGGGGCATTTGAACTAGGTTATGCTGTCTCTCAAATAGGCTTAACCCACAAGCCAATTTTGACCAATAGGATTTTTGTATTGTTTTGCAAAAATAATCTTAGAAATCCAAGGAGAAATGACAAGTACTAACCAGTGTTGCAATTTAGACTCTCTTTTTTTTTTAAGTAGGCTCCACAGCCAGTGTGGAACCCAATGTGGGGCATGAACTCACAAACCTGAGATCAAGACCTGAGCTAACATCGAGTTGGACACTTAACCGACTGAGCCACCCAGATACCCCACAATTTGGATTCTTTAATTCATTTAATCAATAAATATTTATTGAGTACATACTATGTGTCAACTAGGTACTGAGGTTACATCTGTGAAGAAAATAGAGATCTTCTTTGCTGTCATAAATCTTTTAGTGCAGAGGAAACTGGCACATTTTAATCACATAAATAATTAGATGATTACAACTTTTTAATGTTATAGAAGAATAGTAAGGTAGCTAAAAAACAGTATGACAGAGACAGAAGAATAGTAAGATAGCTAATGACAGAAGCTAGCACTTGTAGGAGGTTAGAGGTGTGAAGCTAGCACTCGTAGGAGGTTAGAGGTGTGAAGCTAGCACTTGTAGGAGGTTAGAGGTGTTAATTTTCATGTAGTATAGTGTCTAATCCATTCACCCAGACCTATAGGTTAATTGAACTCAGCTGGGAAGTTCTCACTTGAGGTTTTCTGGGCCTGGAAAACTATGTATTACTTCTGTTGCATTTTGTTGGTCAAAAGAAGCCAAAGGTCAGCCCAAATCCGAGAGGAGAAAAATAAATAAGGACACAAATATAGGGAGGCATGGTCTATTGGGGAGCCATATTTAGAGATTAGCTACTATGACTCTCAATTTTCTTGTTATTTGTTTCCAGAATCCCTACTACATCAAAGTTGAATCTTCCAGGTTAATCTCCAATTGTAAAAAATCTTTTTCTCCTATTTTGCTTCTCTCTGTCTTTTTTCATCATTCTGGGATTGTTCTTATATTATATTTAATATGTCTAATGAATTTTATATTCTTTTTAAATTTTAATTTCCATGAGCTCTTTTTGTTCTATCTTTTCTTTTTTTCATAGCAGGCTGTGCTTGTTTCTTAATGTAACATTTTTCTCTCTTCTCTCCTCCAGTATCAATTTTACAACAATTTATTGCTGTTTTTTGCTTGGTTTGTTTTTTCTTCTATTCCCTGGATTGCTATATTTCCTCCAAGGTCCTCCCATCCCCACCCCACCCCCATTTTGGTTTGTTTTGATAACTGCATTTAATGTTAGAGTTTTTCCTCAAATGTCTGATGATTTAAGACATTTTACATTTATATTTAAGAATGAGACACTAAAAAGCTAATTGGGACTACTACTACTATGTTGAAAAACAGTGGTGACAGAGAACATCCCTGTTGTGTTCCTGACCATAGGGGAAAAGATCTGTTTTTCCTCATTGAGACTGATATTCCCTGTGGGCTTTTCATATATGGCTTTTATGATATTGAGGTATGCTCCCTCTATCCCTACATTGTGAAGAGTTTTAATCAAGAAAGGATGCTGTACTTTGTCAAATGCTTTTTTCTGCATCAATTGAGAAGATCATATGGTTCTTGACCTTTCTTTTATTAAAGTGATGTATCACATTGATTGATTTGCAGATGTTGAACCACCCTTGCAGCCCAGAAATAAATCCCACTTGGTCATGATGAATAATCCTTTTAATGTACTGTTGAATCCTATTCGCTAGTATCTTGGTGAGAATTTTGGCATCCATGTTCATCAGGGATACTGGTTTGTAATTCTCTCTTTTGGTAGGGTCTTTGTCTGGTTTTGGAATCAAGGTAATGCTGGCCTCATAGAATGAATTTGGAAGTTTTCCTTCCATTTCTATTTTGTGAAACAACTTCAGAAAAATAGGTATTAATTCTTCTTTAAATGTTTGGTACAATTACTCTGTGAAGTCATCCAGCCCTGGAGTCTTGTTTGTTGGGAAATTTTTGAATACTGCTTTAATTTTCTTTCTGTTATGAGTCTTTTCAGGGCCCTAGCCTCAGCAATCAGAAAACAAAAAGAAATAAAGGGCATTCAAATTCACAAAGAAGAGGTCAAATTCTTGCTCTTTGCAGATGACATGATACTTTATGTGGAAAATCCAAAAGACTCCACCTCCAAATTACTAGAACTCATACAGGAATTCAGTAAAGTTGTAGAATATAAAATCAATGCACAGAAATCAGTTGCATTTCTATACATTAACAATTTGACAGAAGAAAGAGAAATTAAGGAATCAATCCCATTTACAATTGCACCAAAAACCATAAAATACCTAGGAATAAACCTAACCAAAGAAGTAAAGGATCTGTACTCTAAATACTATAAAACACTTATGAAAAAAATGGCGGAAGACAAAAAGAGATGGAAAAATATTCCATGCTCATGGCTTGGAAGAACAAATATTATTAAAATGTCTATGCTACCCAGAGCAAACTACAAATTCAATGCAATCCCTATCAAAATACCATCACCATTTTTCACAGAGCTGGAACAAATAATCCTAAAATTTGTATGGAACCAGAAAAGACCCCAAATAGCCACATGAGTTTTGAAAAAGAAAACCAAAGCTGGTGGAATCAAAATGTTGGAATTCAAGCCATATTACAAAACTATAATCACCAAGACAGTATGGTATTAGAACAAAAATAGACAAAAGATTAATGGAACAGAATGAGTAACCCAGAAATGGACCCTCAATTCTATGGTCAACTAATCTTCAACAAAGCAGGAAAGAATATCCAATGGAAAGAAGACAGTCTCTTCAACAAATGGTGTTGGGAAAATTGGACAGCCACATGTAAAAGAATGAAACTGGACCATTTTCTTACACCATACACAAAGATAAACTCAAAATGGATGAAACAACTAAATGTGAGACAGGAATCCATAAAAATCCTAGAGGAGAGCACAGGCTGCAACCTCTTCGACCTTGGCCACAGCAACTTCTTGCTAGACATGTATCCAAAGGCAAGGGAAACAAAAGCAAAAATGACCCATTGGGACTTCATCAAGATAAAAAGCTTCTGCACAGCAAAGGAAACAATCAATAAAACTAAATGGCAACCTTCAGAATAGGAGAAGATATTTGCAAATGACATATGATAAAGGGCTAGTATCCAAGATCTATAAAGAACTTCTCAAACTCAATACCCATAAAAACAAATAATCCAGTCAAGAAATGAACAGAAGACATGAACAGACATTTCTCGAAAGAAGACATACAAATAGCCAACAGACTCATGAGAAAATGCTCCACATCACTTGGCTTCAGGGAAATACAAATGAAAACCACAATGAGATACCCCCTCACACCAGTCAGAATGGCTAAAATTAATAGGTCAGGAAACAACAAATGTTGGCAAGGATGCAGAGAAAGGGGAACCTTCTTATACTGTTGGTGGGAATGCAAACTGGTACAGCCACTCTGGAAAACAATATGGAGATTCCTCAAGAAGTTAAAAATAGAGCTACCCAGGACCCAGCAATGCATTACTAGATATTTACCCCAAAGTTACAAATGTAATGATCCAACGGGCACATGCCGCCCAACATTTATAGCAGTAATGTCCACAATTCCTAAACTCTGGAAAGAGTCAAGATGTCCATTGACAGATGAATGGATAAAGATGTGAGATATATATACAATGGAATATTATTCAGCCATCAGAAAAGGTGAATACTTACCATTTACATAGACATGGATGGAACTGGAGAATATTATGCTGAGCAAAATAAGTCAATCAAAGAAAGACAATTATTATGTGGTTTCACTCATATGTGGAATATAAGAAACAGTGCAGAGGATCACAGGGGAAGGGAGGGAAAACTGAATGGGAGAAAGTCAAAGAGTGAGACAAACTATGAGAGAGTCTTAACTATAGGAAACAAACTGAGGGTTGTTGGAGGGGGTTGGTCTGGGAAAGGGGTAATTGGTTTATGGGTTTTAAGGAGGGCACGTGATGTAATGAACATCGAGTGTTATACGCAACTGATGAATTATTGAACTCTACATCTGAAACTAATGATGTACTATATGTTGGCTAATTGAATTTAAATTAAAAAAAATGAAAAAAAGGCTAATTGGGTGAAGTTTGTGAACTAATGGCATCATGGAATGATGTCTAGGAATGCAGCAATTTAACGAGCAGTATCTCCCAATGTCAATCTCTGTGAGTCTTTTCTCTCTAGTTATTAAGTTTCTCTAGAGAAGAACCATTTAAATTCCTTTCTGGATACATAACCTTGACTACAGATATTCTGAGAACCCAAGATACAAGAGGAGCTGTGAGCCTCTATATTATTCAGGGTTCTATAGAGAGACAGAGACAATAGGAGACAGATGATAGGCAGACAGATAGATGATGATAGATAGATGATAGATAGATAGATGATAGATAGATAGATAGATAGATAGATAGATAGATAGATAGATGATAGATAGTAAGAAATTCACTTACATGACTATGGAAACCGGCAAGTCTAAATCTGTAGTATGTGCCATCAGGCTCAAAATCTAGGAGAGCCAACACTGAAGTTCCAATCTGAAGGCCAGCAGCCTATAGAACCAGGAAAGCCAATGGTGCAGATGTAGGCAGTCAGCTACAGAATTACTTCTTTTTCAAGGAGATCAGTCTTTTTGTTATATTCAGGCCTTCAACTAATTGTATTAGGACAACCAACATTATAGAGGGCAATCTGCTTACTCAAAGTTCATGAGTTTCAATGTTAAGCTCATCCCAAAATATTCACAAAGTTGACACATATAATTAACCATTATAGTTTCATTGATTAGTATGTACACTTTCAATTAATTTACTGTGATGTTTTCAAAAGGCACCTGACATCTGTCTTTACTTGTGCCTGGTATCACTGAGTCCAGTGCCTTTTTGTTTCATAGTCTCTAGTAACTAAAATTCTAGCCTATGGATGCTTTGACCAATAGCATGCAGCAGAAGTGACACTGTGATTTCTGGGCCTAAATTTTACGATGGGGTTTCTCAAATTTGACATTATTGACATTTGAGATTGAATAACGCTTTGCTGTATGAAGCTATCCTGTATATTATAAAACGTTTAGTAGCATTCCTGGTTTCTACTAGCAGGGTGCCAACTGCCGCCTCCCTCCACTTGTGAAAGCTAAAATGTCTTCAGACATAGCTAAATATCCCCAGGGGTAGGGGCAAAATAATGCTCAATTGAGAACTACCAATTGGTGGGTTCTGTTTCCTAAATCTTGGAACACTCACTTTTGGAATGTGTGCTTGAGAGAAACCCAACCTCCATGGGAAAAGTCTGACACCCTGAGATAACCACGCTACAAGGAAGCCTATGAATGGAGAGAAATGACCAAATGATCCTCAATTGTTTCAGCCATCCCAGCTGAGGTGTCAGACACATAAATGAAGACACCACCTTCAATAGTCAGCCAGTAAAATTTTCAGATCACTCTACTTTCGGCTACCATTTGACTACAGTCATATCAGGAACTCCAAATGAGAAGTGCTCGGACCAATCCCTATAAATTCACAAAATCTTGAAAGATAATAATAAATTTTTATTTTAAGCCATTAAGTTTTGGCACTATTTGTTACAAAATAGGAAGTAAATGAAACATAAGTTATCAAATAAGTAATGCAAGAACATTTTTAGGACTAAAGTACCTGAAATTATGGATAAAAAGATCTATCAAAAAAGACTAGTATCCCAAATTTATAAAGAACTTAATAAACTCAACACCCCCGCTAAAAAAAAGAACCCACTCAAGAAATGGGCAGAATACATAAACAGACATTTTTCCAGAGGAGATATACAAATGACTAACAGACACATGAGAAAATACTCAACATCACTCATCATCAGGGAAATACAAATCAAAACCACAATGAGATACCACTTCACACCAGTCAGAATGGCTAAAATGAACAACTCAGGAAACAGATGTTGCTGAGGATATGGAGAAAGGGAAACACTCTTACATTGTTGGTGGGGATGCAAACTGTTGCAGCCACTCTGGAAAACAGTATGGAGGTTCCTCAAAAAGTTAAAAATCGAACTACCCTATGACCCCCTCAATTGCACTACTAGGTATTTATCCAAAGAATACAAAAGTAGTGATTTGAAGGGGCACATGCCCCCAATATTTATAGTGGCAATGTCCACAGTAGCCAAACTAAGGAAAGAGCTCAGATGTCCATCGACAGATGAATGGATAAAGATGTGGTATGTATATACATTGGAATATTACCCAGCCATCAAAAAGAATAAAGTCTTGCCATTTGCAATGTGGATGGAACTAGAAGGTATTATGCTAAGTGAAATAAGTCAAGCAGAGAAAGACAAATACCATATGATTTCACTCACATGTGGAATTTAAGAAACAGAATAGATGAACGTAGGGGAAGGGAAGGAAAAATAATATAAACACAGAGAGGGAGGCAAACCATAAGAGACTCTTAACTATAGGGAACAAACTGAGGGTTGCTGGAGGAAATGTGAGAGGGGGATGAGGTAATTGGGTTATGGGCATTAAGGAGGGTGCTTGATGTAATGAGCACTGGGTGTTATATGCAACTGATGAATCACTAAATTCTACCCCTGAAACTAATAATACACTATATGTTAACGAAATTGAATTTAAATCAAAAATTAAAAAAAAAAAAGATCAAGTGCCCAGCACAATAAATTAAAAAGAAAACTGTCAAGGGATATTATCTGGAAGTTTTGGAACTTTATGGATTAAAAGAATAACCTAAAAGCTAACAATTTTATTCTCTCTCCCTCTCTCCTACCCCCCCCCACTGTGTGAGTGTACACACACACACACACACACACACACAAACACACACCACTGAAATCAGTTCGCATTACAAAGAAGAAGAAATAAGAATGACAAAGGAGTTCTCAACAACACTGGAAGCTTGAAGACTATGAATCATGACTTCATAATTATTAATTTACAACCTAGAATTCTATATCTAGACAATAATCAATCAAATATGGGAGGAAAATAAAAACATTTTTATATATAAAAAGTCTCAAAAATGTTATTTCCTATGCACTCGATGAAGAAGATAATATAGGGAAATTAATTATGTCGTTTGGAGATTTTATTTTTTAGAAATAAACTTGGAGTCTTTCACTTTATATCTATGGAAATTATTTTATATTACCTTTGTCTTAGAAAGAATTAGGATGCTTGCCAGGCCAAATGAAACATATGGGAGCAGGTTCCATGATGAGAGTCAAAGAATCTCCTAGGTTTGGACTGCCTGAGATAATCTGAGTTCTTAGGTTGCTTCTATACCCATTTCTTTTTTTTTTTTTTTTTTAAGATTTTATTTATTTGACAGAGAGAGACACAGCAAGAGAGGGAACACAGCAGGGGGAGTGGGAGAGGGAGAAGCAGGCTTCCCATGGAGCAGGGAGCCTGATGCAGGGCTTGATCCCAGGACGCTGGGATCATGACCCGAGCAGAAGGCAGACACTTAAGGACTGAGCCACCCAGGTGCCCCTATACCCATTTCTTAAGATCACAAGAAAATACCTCTTGGCAACCATATTCATGTTCCATCTTTTTTTTTTTCCCATATCAAAATATAAAGAATACACTTGCCCCCTACAATCAGGTAGGAAAACTAGCCTGAATACAAGGCCTAAGAGAATAACAAAGAAATAGAGCTGAAGACTTTTTTTTTTAAGATTTTATTTCTTTATTTGATAGAGAGAGAGAGCGAGCACATAAGCAGGGTGAGCAACAGAGGGAGAGGGAGAAGCAGACTCCCCACTGAGCACGAAGCCTGATATGGGGCTGGATCCCAGGACCCTGGGATCATGACCTGAGCTGAAGGCAGACGCCTAACCGACTGAGCCACCCAGGCTCCCCAGAGCTGAAGAATTTATCAGAGAATACCAGAAGCATTTATGCATCTGGACTTCAGGCCATGTTAGATTAATATTGATAACCTGAGGCACCATTATGAAAGATAATTGGATATCTAATATAAAATTATGTGTTTACAAGTAACTAAATTTACTTCAGATTCACAAAGAATTTTTATATGAAGACAAAATCTCCAGCTACCCAGTCAAATGAAGAAAAGGACTGGGGACATGGGAAAATAGTAGCTGAGAGGAAAATATAGCTCTGGAATGATTCTAACCACAGTCACTTCACATTGATAATTATAGAAATAACACCAATATCATTAATATAATAAAAAAGATATACCAGAAAATTAATTGTTCTCAAGAGATTATTCATTCTGATGTAGCCATATCACTCTCAATGCTTGTTTGCCTAAGGAGTATGTCATAAAAAATTGAGGATGAAGAATTTAAGTGTTCAATGGAAACTTTAAGGTCATAAGGTCTCATTGAGGATTTTTTCAGAATCTCTTTTTTTTAGTTTTTATTTAAATTCCAGTTAGTTTACATAGAGTATAATGTTAGTTTCAAGTGTACAATATAGTGATTCAGCACTTCCATACAACACCTGGTGCTCATCACAAGTGCACTCCTTAATCCCCATCACCTATTTAACCTATGCCTCCATCCACCAAACCCCTGCTAACATCAATTTTTTTCTCCATAGTTAAGAGTCTGTTTCTTGGTTTGCCTTTCTATTTCTTTTTTTCTCACTTTACTTGTTTGTTTTGTTTCTTAAATTCCACAAAAGAGTGAAATCATATGGTATCTTTCTTTTTCTGACTGACTTATTTTGCTTAGCATAATACTCTCTAGTTCCATCCATCTCTTTACAAAAGGAAAGATTTTATTATTTTTCATGGCTGAGGAATATACTATTGTATATATATATATATACTACATCTTCCTTATTTATTCATCTGTCAGTGGGCACTTGGGCTGTTTCCATAATTTAGCTATTATAGATTATACTGCTATAAACATACCAATGAGAAAATGTTAGAAGGTATTACTCAAAATGGAAGATAGATCATTTTACATAAAACCACAAATAGTAAATATGAAAACAAATTAAAGTTTTTTTTAATGCATGTGGACATTTATTTGGCACTTTCTTTTTTTTAATTTAATTTAATTTTATTATGTTATGTTACTCTTGTTCATTGTTTCCTTCACTGTTCAGAATCTTTTTATTTTGGTGAAGTCCCAAGAGATTTATTTTATTTTATTGCCCTTGCCTCAAGAGACATATCTATAAAAATGCTGCTACAGCCAATATCAGAAACATTACTGCTTCTGCTTTCTTCTAGGATTTTGATGGATTCCTATCTCACATTTAGGTACTTAATCCATCCATATTTTCATGTATGGTGTAAGAAAGTGTTCCACTTTCATTCTTTTACGTGTAGCTGACCCATTTTCCTAACACCATTTGTTGAAGAGACTTTCTTTTTCCCATTGGATATTTTTTCCTGTTTTGTCAAAGATTAATTGATCATATAATTGTAGGTTTATTTATGGGCTTTCTATCTGTTCCATTGATCTTTGTATCTATTTTTGTGTCAGTACCATAATGTTTTTATGACTACAGTTCGTAATATAACTTGAAGTCTGGAATTGTGATACCTCCAACTTTGTTTTTCTTTTTCAAAATTGCTTTGGCTATTTGGGATCTTGTAGGTTGCATATAAATTTTAGGATTGTTTGTTCTAGTTCTGTGAAAAATGTTTTTGGTATTTTGATAGGGATTGCATTAAATGGGTAGATTGGTTTGGGTAGTATAGACACTTTAACAATATTTGTTTTTCCAATCCATGAACATGGGATATCTTTCCATTTTTTTGTGTCATCTTCAATTTCTTTCATCAGTGTTTTATAGTTTATAGACTATGGGTCTTTCACCTCTTTGGTTAGGTTTATTCCTAGGTATCTTGTTATTTTTGGTGGAATTATAAATGGAATTATTTTCTTAATTTCTCTTTTTGAGGTTTCATTATTAACATATAGGAATGCAACAGATATCTGCACATTGATTTTTTTATCCTGCTACTTTACTGAATTCATTTATCAATTCTAGTAGTTTTTTTGGTGGTATCTTTTGGGTTTTCTATATATAGTGTCATGTCACCTGCAAATACTGAAAGTTCTGCTTCTTCCTTACTTATTTGGATGACTTTTATTTCTTTTTGTTGTCTGATTGCTGTGGCTAGGACTTACAGTATTATGTTAAATAAAAGTGATAAGAGTGGAAATCCTTGTCTTGTTCCTGACCTTAATGCTTTCTATTTTTTTAAGATTATTTATTTATTTATTTGAAAGAGAATGAGAGAGTAAGAGAGCACAAGCAGGGGGAGCAGCAGAGGGAGAGGGAGAAGCAGGCTCTCCACTAAGCAGGGAGCCTGATGTGCAGGGCTCAATCCCAGGACTCCAGGATCATGACCTGAGCTGAAGGCAGAAGTTTAACTAACTGAGCCACCCAGGCACCCGAACCCCTTCTAATTATTGAAAGATTTTGAGAGAATTGGTACAAATTCTTTAAATATTCATTAGAATTTATCATTGAAGCTGTCCGTTTCTGGATTTTTATGTTTTGGGAGGTTTTTGATTATTGATTCAATATACTTACAAGGATTTGTTCAGTTCAGATTTTCTATTTCTTCATGATTCAATTTTTGTAGATTGTTTCTACAAATTTACCCATTTGTTCTAAGTTGTACAATCTGTAGGTGTATAGTTGTCCATAATAGTTTTTTTATGCTCCTTTGTACATCTGTAGTATGTTATAATGTCTGCTTTTTCATTTCTGATTCTATTTATTTGAGTCCTCTCTTTTTCTTTCTAGGTGAGTCTGTCTCACTAAATGTTTATCAATTTTGTCAATCTTTAACAAAAGCAACTCTTGGTTTCATTGATCTTTTCTATTGTCTTTTTAGTCTCTATTTAATTTATGTCCACTCTGATCTTTGATATTTCCTTCCTTTTACTAACTTTGGCCTTTGTTATTCTTCTCATTTTTTGAGGTGTAAAATTAGGCTGTTTATTTGAGATCTCTTTGTTTCTTTTTTTTTTTCTGGTTCAGTTATTTATTTAATTTTTTTACTTTTTTAAAAAAAATTGAGTATAGTTGACACACAATGCTATATTAGTCTTATGTGTACAACTCAGTGATTTGTCAAGTTTATACATTCACCACAAGTGTAGCTAACATCCATCCTATTACATCGCTATTACAATAACATTGACTGTATTCCTTATGTTGTGCCTTTTATTTCTGTGACTTATTCATTCAATAGCTTGAAGCCTGTATATCCCTCTCCCTCTCCCTTTCACCCATTTCACATCTGGGCATTTATTGCTATCAAGTTCCCTCTTAGAACTGCTTTTAAAGCGTCCCATAAATTTTGGTATGTTCTATTTCCATTTTCATTTCTCTCAACACATTTTTTAAATTTCCTTCAGATTTTTTTCTTCAACCTATTGGTTGTTCAGTAGGATGTTGTTTAATTTCTACATATTCATGAATTTTCCAGTTTTCCTCTTGTAATTGATTTCTAATTGGTTAAAAAAGATGTTTGATATAATTTCAATCTTCTTAAATGTATTAGGACTTGTTTTGTGACCTAACATATGATCTATTTTGGAGAATGTCCCATGTGCACTTGAGAAAGATATATATTCTCTTGATTTTGGAAGGAATGATCTGTCTGTGTTGTCTGTTAAGTCCAAATGGTCTAAGGTATTTAAAGCTTATGCTTCTTTATTAATTTACTGCATGGATGATTATCTATTGAGGAAAGTGGGATATTAAATTTGCTTACTATTATATAGCTATTCATTTCTCCCTTTAGGTTTGTTAATATTTGCGTCATATATTTAGTTCCTCCTGTATTGGCTACATGCATATTTACAAATGTTAGATCTTCTCCTAAAAACAACACTTGTATCATTATATATTGATCTTTATTGTCTCCTATTACAGTCTTTGTCTTAATGTCTATTGTTTCCGATATAAGTATATCTGCCCTAGGTTTCTTTTGGTTTCCATTGGCATGGGATATCTTTTTCCATTCCCTTTCTTTCAGTCTGTGTGTGTCTTTACATCTGAAGTGAGACTCTTGTAGGCAGCATATAGATAGACCTTGTTTTTGTTGTTGCTGTTGTTGTTGTTTTTGTTTTGAATCCATGTAGCCATTCTATGTCTTTTGATTGGAGGATTTGGTCCATATACATTTAAAGTAATTATTATAGGTATGGAGCTATTGTCATTTTGTAAATTATTTTATGGATGTTTTGTAACTCTTTTTTTTTTTCTTTCTTCTCTTGCTCTCTTCCTTTGTGATTTGATGATTTTATGTAGTGGTATGCTTAGATTATTTTATCTTTTGTGTATCTACTATAGGTTTTTCATTTATGGTTACCATGAGGCTTATAAAAATCAACTTAAATTCATAAGTCTATTTAAGTTGATAACATCTTAAGTTTGAATACATTATAAAGCTCTACATTTTTACTCCCCCCAAAAGTTTTATATTTTTATGTCAAAATTTACATCTCTTATTTTGTATGTTCCCTAACAATTTAATGTATAGTTATTTTACTACTTGTATATTTTAATATTCATACTAGATTTATAAGTGATGAACCCACTACCTTTACAACATTAGATTATTCTGACTTTTACATATATTTACCTTATCAGTGATATTTATACATTCATAGGTTTCTCCTGTTAGTAATTAGCACCTTTTCATTTCAGTTTAAGAAATACCATTACTATTTCTTGTAAGACCAGTCTAGTGATGAACCACTTTAGCTTTTGCTTGCCCTAAAACTCTTCATCTCTTATTCAATTCTGAAGGAAAACTTTGTCAGTTAGAGTACTCTAAGTAGGCAGTTTTGTTTTTGTTGTTTTTGTTTTTGTTTTCTTTCAGTACTTTTAATATATGGCACCACCCCCTTCTGGCCTACAAAGTTGGTGCAGAAAAATCTACTGATAGTCTTATGGGGGTCCCCTTGTATGGAACACCTTGTGTTCTCTTGGAGCTTTTAAGATTCTCTTCATGACTTTAAATTTTGGCATTTTGATTATAATGTGTCTTAGTGTGAGTCTCTTTGGGTTCATCTTATTTGAAACTTATTGGGCACCTGGATTTTCTTTCCCAGGTTAAGGGAGTTTTGGGCCATTATTTATTTTTTTTTTTGAGGGGTGCCATTTTTTTTAAAATAAGTTTCTTGCCCCCTTCTCCCTCTTCTATTCTGAGACCTCTGTGATGTGAGGGTTTGCTTGATGTTTGTTCATAAGTCCCTTAAGCTCCTTTATTCTTTTTAATTATTTTTTTTTTCTTTTTGCTGCTACAATTGGAGGAGTTTCACTGCCCTTTCTTTGAGTTCACTGACATTTTCTTCCGCTTCATCTAGTCTGATATTGAACCCCTCTGTTATATTTTTCAGTTCAATTATCATACTTTTCAGCTCTGTGATTTCTATTTGGTACTTTTCTCTCTTTTTTAAAATTCTCACTTTGTTCATCCATTCTTTTTCTGACCTTATAACCATCTTTATGAGCATTATTTTAAATTCTTTGTCAAGTAAATTGTGTATTTCCATTTCATTAAGATCTTTTTTGATGTTCTATTTTCTTCTTTTGTTTGGAACATATTTTATTATTTCTTTATTTTCTTTGACTCTCTGTGTTGGTTTTTATGTATTAAATGAAGCAGTTCACCTCTTCCAGTCTTGAAGGAGAGGCCTTGTGTAGGACATGAAACTTACTGTTCAACCCTGTCCTTGCTCTTGTTTGTCTCTCAGGCCTTTGTGTTTGTCCAAACAGCCTAATCTATTTTTATTGGCTCCTAGCAGTTGAGGGTGTGCCAAGACTTGTCAGTATCCAAAAGGAAGGATCTCAGTCAGCATCTAGATTCAGAATGATTGGAAATCAGCCCTCAAGCAGGAGCTTTTGTTTAAATATAATTGAGGGCGCCTGAGTGGCTCAGTTGGTTAAGCGACTGCCTTTAGCTCAGGTCATGATCCTGGAGTCCCTGGATCGAGTCCCGCATCGGGCTCCCTGCTCGGCAGGGAGCCTGCTTCTGCCTCTGACCCTCCTCCCTCTCATGTGCTCTCTCTCTCTCTCATTCTTTCTGTCTCAAATAAATAAATTAAAAAAAAAAACCTTAAATATAATTGAATACCTAACACTGTGTAAATTAAAGGTGTACAGTGTGGGTCGCCTGGGTGGCTCAGTCAGTTAAGCATCTGCCTTTGGCTCGGGTCATGATTCCAGAGTCCTGGGGTTGAATCCCACATTAGGTTCCTTGCTCGGTGGGGAGCCTACTTCTCCCTCTGCCTGCCATTCCCCTTGCTTGTGCTCTCTCTCTCTAATAAACAAATAAAATCTTTTAAAAATAAAAAAATAAAGGTGTACAGTGTGTTACTTTGAAACATTTATATATTGTAATATTATTGGCAATGTAGTGATATTTATCACATTACATATATAGTATAATATTTTTTCTATATTCATTATGTTGTGCATTAGATATCTATGGTTAATTTACTACCCATTAAAAATTTGTACCCATAACCACCAATATTTTACCCCCAATCCTTTGGTAACCATTTTATTCTGTTTTTAAACAAGTATAATTATTTTTAGTTTCCACATATATGTGATATCATACAATACCTATCTTTCTCTATCGACTTATTTTGCTTAGCATAATGTGCTCAAGGTTCATCCATGTTGTTGCATATAGCAGGATATCCTCCTTTCTCAGAGCTGAATAATACTTTATTGTGTATACATACCACATCTTTTTTATCTGTTCATATGTTGATGGGCATTTGGGTTGTTTCTGTGTCTTGGTTATTGTGAGTAATGCTGCAATAAACATGGGAGTGCATATAGCTTGTCAAAATTCTGTTTTGGGGGCACTTGGGTGGCTCAGTCATTAAACGTCTGCCTTTGGCTCAGGTCGTGATCCCAGGGTCCTGGGATCAAGCCCCACATTGGGCTCCCTGCTCTGCAGGGAAGCCTGCTTCTCCCTCTACTACTCCCCTTGCTTGTGTTCCCTCTCTCGCTATGTCTCTCTCTGTCAAATAAATAAATAAAATCTTTAAAAAAAATTCTGTTTTTATTTCCTTTGGGTATACACCCAAAAGTAGATTTGTTGTGTCATATCATGAATATATCTTTAATTTTTTGAGGAAACTCCATATTGTTTTTCATAGTGGTTGGACCATTTTAAATACCACCAATAGGATACAAGGGTTCCCTTTTTAATATATTCACACTAGCACCTCTTATCTCTTATCATCTTGATGATATTCATTCTAAAAGATGTGAAGTAACATTTCATTATTGGTTTGCTTTACATGTCCCTGATGATTAGTGATGTTGAGCATCTTTTTATATACCCATTTGCTATGTTGATGTCATTTTTGGAAAAATGCTTATTTTAATTCATCTGCCCATTTTTTAATTGGATTGTTTGGTTTTTGTTGTTTGTATTAAGTTGACTGAGTTCTTTATGTGTTTTGGATATTAACCCCTTATCTAAAATATGATTTGTAATTTTTTTCTTATTCTGAAAGTTGTTAGCTGTTAATTGTTCCTTTTACTATGCAGAAGCTTTTGAGTTTGATATAGTCCCAGTTGTTGATTTTTCCTTTTATTGTTTCTGCTCTTGGAACCATGTTCAAAAACTTACTGCCAAGACAAATATAAATGAGCTTCTTACCTATGTTTTCTTCTAGAAGTTTTATGCTACCAGGTCTTAAGTTTTTCATCCATTTTGAGTTCATTTTTGTGAGGGGTATAAGATAGGGATCAAATAAGATAAGGATCAAATTGCATTGTTCTCCAAGTGTTTCTTCAGTTTCCCCAAAGCCATTTGTTGAAAAGTTTATCCATTCCTCACTGGTGTTCTTGGCTCCCTTGTTAAATATAGTTTGACCATATATACTAAGATTTAATTATGGGTTCTCTATTGTATTCCATTAGCCACATGTCTTTTTTGGTACTTCTACTACACTGTTTTTATTACTATGACTTTGTAATATAGTTTGAAATCCAGAAGTGTGAAACTGCAGCTTTGTTTTATTTTGTCTAGATTTTTTTTTTTATTTTGAGCATAGTTGACAATGTTACATCACTTTCAGGTGTACAACATAGTGATTCAACAAGTTTATACATGATGCATTGCTCACCACAAGTGTAGCTAACATCTGTCACTATACAAAAGTACTACAACATCACTGATTGTATTCCTATTCTGTGCCTTTTATTCCCATGACTTATTCATTCCATAAATGGAAACCTGTATCTCCTACTCCCCTTCACCTATTTTGCCCAAACCCCCAACATCTCCAGCAACCGTCAGTTTGCTTTCTATATTTATAGGTCTAATTTTGCTTCTTGTTTGTGGGGTTTTTTTTAGATTCCACGTGGGGTTTTTTTAGATTCCATATATGAGTGAAATCATATGGCATTTTTCTTTTTCAGTCTGACGTATTTCACTTAGTATAATACCCTCTAGGTCCATTTATGTTGTCACAAATGGCATTATCTCATCCTTTTTAATGGTTGTGTAATATTTTATTTTATATATATATACCACATCTTCCTGAACCATTTGTCTATCAGTGGACAGGAAAGTTGTTTACATGTCTTGTATATTGTATATAATCCTGCAAAAAACATAGGAGTGCATATATCTTTTCAAATTAGTATTTTCATTTTCTTTCAGTAAATACCCAGTAGTGGAATTACTAGATCATATGATTTTTAATTTTTATTTTTTTAAGAAAACTTGATAATGTTTTCCACAATGGTTGTAGCAATTTACATTCCCACCAAGAGTGTGCAAGAGTTCCATTTTCTCCACATCCTCACCAATACTTGTTATGTCTTGTCTTTTTGGGTTTTTGTTTGTTTTTTTCTTAATTCAAGTATAATTAACATACAGGGTTATATTACTTTTAGCTGTACAATATAATGATTCAACAATTCCACACATTTATCAGTACTCATCAACATAAATGTATTCTTAAACTCCTTTATCTATTTCATCTATCACTCCAGCCATTGCCCCTGGTTTTCTCTTTGTCTCTTTTCATATTTTTTTGTTCATTTGTTTTGTACTTTAAATTCCACATATAAGTGAAATTATATGGCATTTGTCTTTCTCTGACTGACTGATTTCACTTAGCATGACATCAACCAAGTCCATTCATATTGTTACAAATCACAAGATTTTATTTTTTTATGGCAGAGTAATATATATAATTTTATTTATCCATTCATCTATAAATATACACTTGGGTTGCATTGCTTCCGTATCTTGACTATTGTAAATAATGCTGCAGGGCGCCTGGGTGGCTCAGATAGTTAAGCATCTGCCTTCGGCTCAGGTCGTGATCCCAGGGTCCTGGGATCGAGTCCCACATCGGGCTCCCAGCTCAGCAGGGAGCCTGCTTCTCCCTCTGACCCTCGCCCCTCTCATGCTGTTTCTCTCTCGCTTGCTCTCTAAAAAATAAATAAAATCTTTTAAAAAAATAAAATAATGCTGCAATAAACACAAGGGTGCATATATATTTTTGAAGTAGTGTTTAAGTTTACTTTGGGTAAATACCCAGGAGTGGAATTATTGGATAACATAATTCTATTTTTAATATTTTGAGGAACGTCCATACTGTTTTCTTCAGTGGCTGTCTCAGCTTGCATTCCCACCAGGAGTGCATAAAGATTCATTTTCTCCACACTTTTGCCAACACTTGTTATTTCTTGTGTGTGCCTGTGTGTGTGTATTATTTTAAGCCATTCTGACATGTATAAAGTAACATTACATTGTGGTTTTAATTTTCATTTCTGTGATGATCAGTAATGTTGGATCTTTTCATGTGTCTGTTGGTGATCTATATGTTTTCTTTGGAAATAGTCTATTCAAGACCTCTTCCCAGGAGGAGCAGATGGTGGAGGAGTAGAAGACCTAAATTTCATCTGGTCCCAGGAATTCAGCTAGATAGGTATCAAACCATTTGGAACACCTACTAAATCAACAGGAGATTGAAGAAAAGAATAGCAGCAACTCTCTGAACAGAAAAGTGACCACTTTCTGGAAGGTAGGATGTGCAGAGAGGTGAATCCAAGGCAATATACGGGAGTGTAGACTGTGGGGGGAGGGAGCCTCCACCAGCCAGCTACCGGCAAGTGATAGAGCAGCAGAACACAAAATCAGGACTTTTAGAAATCAGCTCCACTGAGGAACATTGCTCCAATGGCTAAGCAGGGAGTGGAACCCTCACTGGAACAGTGTGGTCTCAGGACACTCAGGGTCACAGAAAGACCGGGGGTGCCTGATGGTGGCAGAGCTCCCAGATATTGGAGCAGGGAAGCCAGCTGCAAAGACAGAGCCAAGGAGTGTGTTATCAGCTCAGGGTTGCCATAAACTGTGATCTGCAGCACAGTCAGTCCACTGCTCTTCCAGCAGGGACCCAACAAGTGGCAGATCCGGGGAGACTTCCCTTCCTCCCCCTGGAGAAGCAGCACGGGAGTGCACCACAGGAATCTGCTGGGTTTGGAGACTCCAAATGGGATCGGGTACCAAAGATAGAGATGCTCGGTCACAGGCCGGATGAGCACGGAGTACGGACAGAGACCAGGGAGACAGGAGTGATTGACTGCTTTTCTCTGGGGGCACACTGAGGAGTGGGGCCCCAGGTTCTTGGCTCCCCCAGGGTGGAGATTGAGAGGCCACCATTTTCTTTCTCGTCCTCCAAAGCTGTACGGAAAGCTTGCAGGGAACAAAAGCTCCTGAGAACAAACCCGAGCAGGTTACTTAGCCCAGCCCCCAGCAAGGGTGGTGCAATTCTGCCTCAGGCAAAGACATTTGAGAACCACGGCAACAGGCCCCTCCCCGAGAGGATCAGCAAGAACAGCCAGCCAAGACCAAGTTTACCATTCAAAGAGAATGGCAGAACTCTAGCACTAGGGGGATACAGCATATGAATTAATGGCTTTTTTTCCCATGATTCTTTAGTCTTTCAAAGTTAATATTTTTAATTTTCTTATTTTCCTTTTTTATTTTTTTTTCAATTTCTCTTATTCCCTTTTTCAACCAACATCTTATCAACCTCTTTTTTAAAAATCTTTTTTATTTTTCATTTTTGGAGTCATATTCTATCCCTTCATTGTAGTTAAACTTATTTTCAATATATATATAAGTTGTTCTCTCTTTCTTTAAAATTTTGGGATGCAGTTTCTTCTAACAGACCAAAATATATCCTAAATCTCTAGTGTATGGCTTTGTTCTACTCTCCTGCCTGATCACATTCTCTCCACACTTTTTAAATTTCTCTACTTCCTTTTTTCAACCAACTTCTTATATAATCCATTCCTCTTATAAAATTTTTTATAATATTCATCTTTACAGTCATATTTCATTCCTTCATTGTATTTACCCTTATTTTTGTACATATATAAGTTTTTCTTTCTTTAAAATTTTGGGAGGCAGTTTCTTCTAACAGACCAAAATACACCCAAAACTTAGTGGGTGGCACTAATCTGTCCACCAGCCTGATCATATTTGATCATATTCTTTTTTTTTCTTTTTCTATTTTTTTTTCTCTTTTCTTTCTTTCCCTTTCTTTTACCCTGGTTTCAGGTCTCTTCGGATTTGATTAGTGTATATTTTTCTGGGGTCCTTTTTACATTATTAGCATTTTGTTCCCTCATTCATCTATTCTCCTCTGAATAAAATGACATGATGGAAAAACTCACCTCAAAAAAAAGAACAAGAGGCAGTACCGACTGCCAGGGACCTAATCAATACAGGCATTAGTAAGATGTCGGAACTAGAGTTCAGAATGACGACTATAAACATAATAGCTGGGCTTGAAAAAAGCATGGAAGATACTAGAGAAACCCTTTCTGAAGAAATAAAAGAACTAAAATCTAACCAAGCTGAAATGAAAAAGGCTATTAATGAGGTACAATCAAAAATGGAGGCTCTAACAGCTAGGATAAATGAAGCAGAAGACAGAATTAGTGATATAGAAGACCAGATGATGGAGAATAAAGAAGCTGAGAAAAAGATAGATAAACAACTACTGGATCACAAGGCCCAAATTCGAGAGATAAGTGATACCATAAAATGAAACAATATTAGAATAATTGAGATCCCAGGAGAGAGAAGGAAAGATGGCACAGGAGTAGGGGACCTTATTTCAACTGGCTCCCGGAATTGAGTTGGATATCTACCAGACCACTCTGAGCACCCATGAAACAAGCCTGAGATATAAGAAGATCTGGATCTCTACAAAAAGAATATCGCAGGTGGTTGGTTTTGAGGTATGAAGCGGGGAGCAGTGATTCTGCAACAGATAACAGAGGATAAACAGAAGCGGGAGGGTGCCTGGCAGTGGGGATTCTACACCGCTGGTGAGTGACAGCTTCCCGCGCTGAGGACGGGGCATGGACTCACAGACCGCTAGCGCTGGGGAAAGGACTTTAAGGCAGCCCCTGGGGCAGAAACCCAAAGCGGAGGGGTTGCACGTGCAAACTGGGAGCGGCTGGTGGTTTTAGAAGCACAAAGGGCAGAGACGTGCCCTGACCTGGAGGTAGGACTGGGAACACTGCAGAAGGGCGCACAACCCAGGACGCTGCAGTTTATAGCAGTACGGACAGAAACAGACAATGTGTGGCCTGGAGAGCTCACTGAAGACGAGACTGTGGTCTAACTGCTCTGAGGCAGAGGATTGGAAATGGTCCCTTCTGCTCTGACTCACGGAAGAGACGCAGAAAGCCTCCCGGGAAAGCCGCCAGAGAACAAAAGCTCCCAAAACTGATTCCTGCTGAGACCATCCCCCAGAACAGGGGGGCAGGGCAACTCCGCCCAAACAGGGTTGCCTGACTAACAGTGCGGCAGGCACCTCCTCCAGAAGACAGGCTGGGAAAACAAGAGGCCAGCAACCCTAAGGTCCCAAGAAAACAGGTGCATCTTGCTTGGGTTCTGGTCAATAATTGGGACTCTATACATTCCCTCAAACACCCATCAACAGAACGACTAGGAAGAGGAACCCCCCAAAATAGAAAAGACTCAGAGATCATGACTTATGCTGCAGATTTACAAATGGATGCAGATATAACCAAGATGTCAGAGACGGAATTCAGGCTAGCAATTGTGAAGACAGTGGCTAGAATGGAGAAATCAATTAATGGCAACATAGAGTCTCTAAGGGCAGAAATGAAAGGTGAATTGGCAGAACTTAAAAATGCTATCAATGAGATCCAATCCAATCTAGATAATCTAACAGCTGGGGTAAGTGAGGCAGATGAACGAATAAGCAACCTGGAAGACAATATAATAGATAAAAAGGGAAAAGAGGACACCAGGGAAAAACAACTCAGAATCCATGAAAAAAAGGATCAGAGAAATAAGTGACAGCATGAAGTGTTCCAACGTCAGAATAATTGGAATCCCAGAGGAAGTGGAGAGAGAGAGGACTAGAAGATGCATTTGAGCAAATCGTAGCTGAGAACTTCCCTAATCTGGGGAATGAAACAAACTTTTGCATGCTAGAGGCAGAGAGGACCCCTGCCAAGATCAAGGAAAACAGGCCAATACCCCAGCATGTAATAGTAAAACTTGCAAATCTTAGAACCAAGGAAATCATCTTAAGGGTAGTTAGGGGGAAGAGATTCCTTATGTACAGAGGGAGGGACATCAGAATAACCTCAGACCTATCCACAGAGACCTGGCAAGCCAGAAAGGCTGGGCAAGACATATTCAGGGTACTAAACGAGAAGAACATGCAGCCAAGAATACTTTATCCAGCAAGGCTGTCATTTAGAATGGATGGAGAGATGCAGAGCTTCCAAGACCGAAAGAAACTGAAAGAATATGTGATCACTAAGCCGGCCCTGCAAGAAATATTAAGGGGGGTTCTATAAAAGGAGGAAGACCCCAAGAGGTATATACAACAGAAATTTACAGGGACAACCTATAAAAACAACGTCTTCACAGGCAACATGATGACAATTAATTCATATCTTTCAATAATCACTCTCAACGTGAATGGCCTAAAGGTAGCAGATTGGATAAAAAGACAGGACTAATCCATATGCTGCCTACAAGAGACTTATTTTGAACCTAAAGATACATCCAGACTGAAAATGAAGGAATGGAGACTCATCTTCCATGCCAGCGGACCTCAAAAGAAAGCTGGGATAGCAATTCTTATATCAGACAAATTAGATTTTAAACTAAAGTCTGTAATAAGAGACACAGAAGGACACTATATCATTCTTAAAGGGTCTATCCAACAAGAAGATCTAACACTTGTAAATATCTATGCCCCCAACATAGGAGCAGCCATCTACATAAGCCAACTGTTAAGCAAAATAGAGTCATATTGATAACAATATGATAATTGTAGAAGACCTCAATACACCACTCTCAGAAATGGACAGATCATCTAAGCAGAAAATCTTCAAAGAAACAAGAGCTTTGAATGATACATTGGACCAGATGGACCTCATAGATATTTACAGAACATTCCACCCTAAAAAAACAGAATATTCATTCTTCTCGAGCGCACATGGAACTTTATCCAGAATAGACCACATACTGGGTCACAAATCAGGTCTCAAATGATACTGAAGGACTGAGATTATTCCCTGCATATTCTCAGACCACAATGCTTTAAAACTGGAACTCAATCACAAGAAAAAATTTGGTAGAAATTCAAACACTTGGAAGCTAAAGACCACTCTGCTCAAGAATGTTTGGTCAACCAGGAAATCAAAGAACTTAAACAATTCATGTAAATCAATGAGAAGGAAAACACATCGGTCCAAAACCTATGGGATACTGCAAAGGCAGTCCTAAGGGGGAAATACATAGCCATCCAAGCCTCAATCAGAAAAATAGAAAAATCCCAGGGACGCCTGGGTGACTCAGTCGTTAAGCATCTGACTTCGGTTCAGGTCATGTTCTCAGGGTCCTGGGATCGAGCCCCGCATCAGGCTCCCTGCTCAGTGAGAGGCCTGCTTCTCCCTCTCACACTGCCCTGGCTTGTGTTCCCTCTCTCGCTGTGTCTCACTCTTTCAAATAAATAAATAAAATCCTAAAAAAAAAGAAAAATAGAAAAATCCCAAATTCACCAACTACCCCTACACTTTAAGAACTAGAGAAAAAGCAACAAATGATGCCTAAGCCATGCATTAGAAGAGAAATAATTAAAATTAGAGCAGAAATCAATGAATTAGAAAGCAGAAACACAGTAGATCAGATCAACAAAACTAGAAGTTGGTTCTTTGAAAGAATTAATAAGATCGATAAACCACTGGCCAGACTTATCCAAAAGAAAAGAGAAAGGACCCAAATTAATAAAATTATGACTGAAATGGGAGATATCATGACTAACACCAGGGAAATAGAAACAATTATTAGAAATTATTATCAACAGCTATATGCTAAAAAACTGAGCAATCTGGATGAAAGGGAGGCCTTCCTGGAAACCTATAAGCTGCCAAGACTGAAACAGGAAGAAATTGACAATGTGAATAGGCCAATAACCACTAACGAGATTGAAGCAGTGATCCAAAACCTCCCAAAAAACAAGAGTCCAGGGCCTGATGGATTCCCTGGGGAATTCTACCAAACATTCAAAGAAGAAATAATACCTATTCTCCTGAAGATGTTTCAAAAAGGAGAAACAGAAGGAAAACTTCCAAACACATTCTATGAGGCCAGCATTACCTTAATCCCCAAACCAGGCAAAGACCCCATCAAAAAGGAGAATTTCAGACTGATATCCCTGATGAATTTGGATTCCAAAATCCTCAACAAAATCCTAGCTAATACGATCTAACAAAACATTAAAAGGATCATCCACCACAACCAATGGGATTTATCCCTGGGATGCAAGGGTGGTTCAACATTCACAAATCAATCAGTATGATAAAACACATTAATAAGAGGAGGAAGAAGAATCATATGGTCCTCTCAATTGATGCAGAAAAAGCATTTGACAAAATACAACATCCCTTCCTGATTAAAACTCTTCAGAGTATAGAGATAGAGGGAACATTCCTCAAGTTCATAAAATCCATCTATGAAAATCCCACAGCGAATATCATCCTCAATGGGGAAAAGCTGAGAGCCTTTCCCTTAAGATCAGGAACACGTCAAGGATGCCCACTCTCGCCACTATTGTTCAACATAGTACTAGAAATCCTAGCAACAGCAATCAGACACCAAAAAGAAATAAAATGTGTTCAAACTGGCAAAGAAGAAGTCAAACTCTCTCTTTTCGCAGACGACATGATACTTTATGTGGAAAACCCAAAAGACTCCACCCCCAAATTACTAGAACTCATACAGCAATTCAGTAATGTGGCAGGGTACAAAATCAATGTACAGAAATCAGTTGCTTTCTTATACACTAACAACGCAACTGTAGAAAGAGAAATTAGAGAATCTATTTCATTTACAATAGCACCAAAAACCATAAGATAGCTCGGAATAAACTTAATCAAAGAGGTATAGGATCTATACTCTAGGAACTACAGAACACTCATGAAAGAAATTGAAGAAGACACAAAAAGATGGGAAAACCTTCCATGCTCATGGATTGGAAGAATAAACATTGTTAAAATGTCTATGCTACCCAGAGCAATTTATACCTTCAATGCCATCCCAATCAAAATTCCAATGACATTTATCAAAGTGCTGGAACAAACAATCCTCAAATTTGTATGGAATCAGAAAAGCCTCTGAATCGCCAAGGAATTGTTGAAAAAGAAAAACAAAGCTGGGGGCATCACGTTGCCCAATTTCAGGGTATATTACAAAGCTCTGATCACCAAGACAGCATGGTACTGGCACAAAAACAGACATATAGACTAATGGAACAGGAGAGAGAACGCAGGTATGGACCCTCAACTCTATGGTCAAATAATCTTTGACAAAGCAGGAAAAAACATGCAATGGAAAAAAGACAGTCTCTTCAATAAATGGTGCTGGGAAAACTGGACAGCCACATGCAGAAGAATGAAACTCGACCATTCTCGAACACCATTCACAAAGATAAACTCAAAGTGGATGAAAGACCTCAATGTGAGACAGGAATCCATCAAAATCCTAGAGGAGAACATAAGCAGTAACCTCTTTGACATCGGCCACAGCCACTTCTTTCAAGATACATCTCCAAAAGCTAGTGAAACAAAAGCAAAAATGAACTTTTGGGACTTCATCAAGAGAAAAAGCTTCTGCACAATAAAGGAAACAGCCAACAAAACAAAGAGGCAACCCACAGAATGGGAGAAGATATTTGCATATGACACTATAGATAAAGGGCTGGTATCCAAGATCTATAAAGAACTTCTCAAACTCAACACCCAAAAAACAAATAATCAAGTCAAAAAGTGGGCAGAAGATATGAAAAGACACTTCTCTGAAGAAGCCATACAAATGGCTAACAGACACATGAAAAAATGTTTATCACCATTAGCCATCAGGGAAATCCAAATCAAAACCACATTGAGATACCACCTTACACCAGTTAGAATGGCAAAAATGGACAGGGAAAGAAACAACAAATGTTGGAGAGGTTGTGGAGAAAGGGGAACCCTCTTACACTGTTGGTGGGAATGCAAGTTGGTACAGCCACTTTGGAAAACAGCTGGAGGTTCCTCAAAAATTTAAAAATAGAGCTACCCTGTGATCCAGCAATTGCACTTCTGGGTATTTACCCCAAAGACACAGATGTAGTCAAAAGAAGGGCCATATGCACCCCAATGTTCATAGCAGCAATGTCCGCAATAGCCAAATTGTGGAAAGAGCCAAGATGCCCTTCAACAGATGAATGGATAAAGAAGATGTGGTCCATATATACAATGGACTATTAGCCATCAGCTAAGATCAATACCCAACTTTTACCTCAACATGGATGGGACTGGAGGAGATTATGCTAAGTGAAATAAGTCAAGCAGAGAAAGTCAATTATCATATGGATTCACTTATTTGTGGAACATAAGGAATAGCATGGAGGACATTAGGAGAAGGAAGGGAAAAGTGAGGGGGGGAATTGGAGGGAGAAATGAACCATGAGAGACTATGGACTCTGAGAGACAAACAGGGTTTTAGAGGGGAGGGGGGAGGGGGGATTGGTTAGCCCAGTGATGGGTATTAAGGAGAGCATGTACTGCATGGAGCACTGGGTGTTCTACAAAAACAATGGATCGTGGATCACCACATCAAAAACCAATGATGTTTGGTGCTTGGGTGGCTCAGTCACTAAGCGTCTGCCTTCGGCTCGGTCATGATCCCAGGGTCCAGGGATCAAGCCCCACATCGGGCTGCCTGGTCCACAGGAAGCCTGCTTCTCCCTCTCCCACTCCCCCTGCTTGTGTTCCCTCTCTTGCTGTGTCTCTCTCTGTCCAATAAATAAATCTTTAAAAACAAAAACAAAAACAAAACCAATGATGTATTGTATGGTGAATAACATCACATAATAAAATTAAAAAAAAAAAAAAGAGTACTTGAGATCCCAGAAGAAGAAAGAGAGAGAGGGGCAGAAAGTATATTGGAGCAAATTATAGCAGAGAACTTCCCAAATTTGGGGAAGGAAACAGGCATCAAAATTCAGGAGGCACAGAGAACCGCCCTCAAAATCAATAAAAATAGGTCCACACCCAGATATCTAATAGTAAAACTTACAGGTGTCAGAGACAAAAAGAAAATCCTGAAAGCAGCTCAGGACAAGAGATCTGTAACTTACAACAGTAGAAACATTAGATTTGCAAGAGACCTATCCACAGAGACCTGGCAGGCCAGAAAGAACTAGCAGGATATATTCAGAGCACTAAATGAGAAAAATATGCAGCCAAGAACACTATCCAGCTAGGCTGTCATTGAAAATAGAAGGAGCAATAAAAAGCTCCCAGGACAAACAAAAACTAAAAGAAGTTGCAAACACGAAACCAGTCCTACAAGAAATATTGAAAGGGATCCTCTAAGCAAAAAAGAGCCTAAAAGTAACATAGACCAGAAAGGAAGAAAGACAATACACAGTAACAGTGGCAATAAAATGGCACTAAATTCATATCTTTCAATAGTTACCCTGAATGTAAATGGACTAAATGCCCCAATCAAAAGACACAAGCTATCAGACTGGATAAAAACACAAGACCCATCAATATGCTGTCTGCAAGAGAATCATTTTAGACGAAAGACACTTCCAGATTGAAAGTGAAGGTGTAGAAAACCATTTACCATGCTAATGGACATGAAAAGAAAGCTGGTGTGGCAATCCTTATATCAGACATATTAGATTTTAAACCAAAGACTATAAGAAGAGATGAGGAAGGACACTATATCCTACTAAAATGGTCTATCCAACAAGAAGATCTAACAATTGTAAATATCTATGCCCCTAACATGGGACCCCCCAATTATATAAGCCAGTTAATAACAAAAGCAAAGAAACACATCGACAACAATACAATAATAGTTGTGGACTTTAATACCCCCTCACTGAAATGGACAGATCATCTAAGCAAAAGATCGACAAAGAAGTAAAGACTTTAAATGATACACTGGAACAAATAAACTTCACAGATATATTCACAACATTCCATCCCAAAGCAACAGAATACACATTCTTCTCTAGTGCCCAAGGAACATTCTCCAAAATAGATCATATCCTAGGTCACAAATTTGGTCTCAACCAGTACCAAAAGATTGGGATCATTCTCTACATATTTTCAGACCACAGTGCTTTGAAACTGGAACTCAATCACAAGAGGAAAGTTGGAAATAACTCAAATACATGGAGGCTAAAGAGCATCCTACAAAAGAATGAAGGGGTCAACCAGGAAATTAAAGGAGAATTTAAAAAATTCAAGGAAACAAATGAAAATGAAAACACAACTATTCAAAATCTTTGGGATGCAGCAAAACCAGTCCTAAGAGGAAAGTATATACTGATACAAGCCTTTCTCAAGAAGCAAGGTCTCAAATACACAACCTAACCCTACACCTAAAGGAGCTAGAGAAAGAAGAGCAAATAATGCTAAACCCAGCAGGAGAAGAGAAACAGTAAAGATCAGAGCAGAAATCAATGAAATAGAAACCAAAAGAACAGTAGAACAGATCAACGAAACTAGGAGCTGGTTCTTTGAAAGAATTAATAAGTTTGATAAACCCCTGGCCAGACTTACCAAAAGAAAAGAGAAATGGACCCAGATGAATAAAATCATGAATGAAAGAGGAGAGCTCACAACCAATACCAAAGAAATACAAACAATTATAAGGACATATAATGAGCAAGGATATGCCAGCAATTTAGATAATCTGGAAGAAATGGATGCATACCTAGAGATGTATCAGCTACCAAAACTGAACCAGGAAGAAATAGAAAACCTGCACAGACCCATAACCACTAAGGAAATTGAAGCAGTCATCAAAAATCTCCCAACAAACAAAAGCCCAGGGCCAGATGACTTCCCAGGGGGAATTCTACCAAACATTTAAAGAAGAATTAATACCTATTCTTCTGAAACTGTTCCAAAAAATAGAAATGAAAGGAAAACTTCCAAACTCATTTTATGAGGCCAGCATTACCTTGATCCCAAAACCAGACAAAGACCCCATCAAAAAGGAGAATTACAGACGAATATCCCTGATGAACATGGATACACCAAAATACTAGCCAATAGGATCCAACAGTACATTAAAAGGATTATTCACCACGACCAAGTGGTATTTATCCCTGGGCTGCAAAGTTGGTTCAACATCCACAAATCAATGTGATACAATACATTAATAAAAAAAAAAAGGAGAAGAACCATATGATCTTCTCAATAGATGCAGAAAAAGCATTTGACAAAGTACAGCATCCTTTCTTGATTAAAACTCTTCAGAGTATAGGGATAGAGGATACATACCTCAATATCATAAAAGCCATCTATGAAAAACCCAGAGCGAATATCATTCTCAATGGGGAAAAACTGAGAGCTTTCCCCCTAAGGTCAGGAACACAGCAAGGATGTCCATTATCACCACTGCTATTCAACATAGTATTAGAAGTCCTAGCCACAGCAATCAGACAACAAAAAGAAATAAAAGGCATCCGAATTGGCAAAGAAGAGGTCAAACTCTTTTTGCAGATGATATGATACTTTATGTGGAAAACCCAAAAGACTCCACCCCAAAACTGCTAGAACTCATGCAGGTATTCAGTAAAGTGGCAGAATATAAAATCAATGCCCAGAAATCAGTTTCATTTCTATACACCAACAACAAGACAGAAGAAAGAGAAATTAAGGAGTTGATCCCATTTAGAATTGCACCCAGAACCGTAAGATACCGAGGAATAAATCTAACCAAAGAGGCAAAGAATCTGTACACAGGAAACTATAAAATGCTCATGAAAGAAATTGAGGAAGACACAAAGAAATGGATAAACGTTTCATGCTCATGGATTGGAAGAACTAATATTGTGAAAATGTCAATGCTACCTAGAGCAATCTACACACTTAATGTAATCCCTATCAAAATACCATCAACTTTTTTCGAAGAAATGAAGAAATAATCCTAAAATTTGGATGGAACCAGAAAAGACCCCGAATAGAGAAGAATGTTGAGAAAGAAAAGCAAAGCTGGTGGCATCACAGTTCCGGACTTCAATCTCTATTACAAAGCTGTAATCATCAAGACAGTATGGTACTGGCACAAAAACAGACACATAGATCAATGGAACAGAATAGAGAGCCCAGAAATGGACCCTCAACTCTATGGTCAACTAATCTTCCACAAAGAAGGAAAGAACGTCTAATGGAAAAAAGACAGTCTCTTCAGCAAATGGTGTTGGGAAAATTGGACGGCCACATGCAGAAGAATGAAACTGGACCATTTCCTTACACCACACACAAAAATAAACTCAACATGCATGAAAGACCTAAATGTGAGACAGGAATCCATCAAAATCCTAGAGAAGAACACAGGCAGCAACCTATTCAACCTCAGCTGAGCAACTTCTTCCTAGAAACATCGCCAAAGGCAAGGGAGGCAAGGGCAATATGAACTATTGGGACTTCATCAAGATAAAATGCTTTTGCACAGCAAAGGAAACAGTCAACAAAACCAAGAGACAATGGACAGAATGGGAGAAGATATTTGCAGATGACATATCAGATAATGGGCTAGTATCCAAAATCTATAACGAACTTATCAAACTCAACACCCAAAGAACATATAATCCAATCAAGAAATGGGCAGAGGACATGGACAGACATTTCTGCAAAGAAGACATCCAAATGGCCAACAGACCCATGAAAAATTGCTCAACATCACTCGGCATCAGGGAAATCCAAATCAAAACTTCAATGAGATACCACCTCACACTAGTCAGAATAGCTAAAATTAACAAGTCAGGAAACGACAGATGTTGGCGAGGCTGTGGAGAAAGGGGAACCCTCCTACACTCTTGGTGGGAATGCAAGCTGGGGCAGCCACTCTGGAAAACAGTGTGGAAGTTCCTCAAAAAGTTGAAAATAGAGATAACCTACAATCCAGCATTTGCACTACTGGATATTTACCCCAAAGATACAAATGTAGTGATCTGAAGGGTTACGTGCACCCCAATGTTTATAGCAGCAATGTCCACAATAGGCAAACTATGGAAAGAGACCAGATTTCCATCAACAGATGAATGGATAAAGAAGAAGTGGTATATATATACAATGGAATATTATGCAGCCATCAAAAAAAACACACAAAAAAAACAAGAAAACGAAATCTTGCCATTTGCAACGACGTGGATGGAACTAGAGGGTATTACGCTAAACAACATAGGTCAATCAGAGAAAGACATGTATCATATGATCTCACTGATATGAGGAATTCTTCATCTCAGGAAACACACTGAGGGCTGCTGGAGTGGTGGGCGGTGGGAGGGATGGGGTGGCAGGGTGATAGATACTGGGGAGGGTATGTGCTATGGTGAGTGCTGTGACTTGTGTAAGACTGATGAATCACAGACCTGTACCTCTGAAACAAATAATACATTATATGTTTAAAAAAAAAAAAAGAAGATAGTAGGAAGGGAAAAATGGGGGGGTGGGGAAATTGGAGAGGAGACGAACCATGAGAGACCATGGACTCTGAGAAACAAATTGAGGGTTCTAGAGGGGAGGGGGTGGGGGGATGGGTTAGCCTGGTGATGTTATTAAAGAGGGCATGTACTGAATGGAGCACTGTGTGCTATATGCAAACAATGAATCATGGAACACTACATCAAAAACAAATGATGTAATGTATGGTGAATAACAAAGCATAATAAAAAAAAAGACCTTTTCCCATTTTTTAACTGTATTTTTTTTATGTTGGGTTTTATAAATTTCCTATATATTTTTATATTGACCCTTTTTGGATATGTAATGTGCAAATATTTTCTTCCATTTAGTAATAGGTTGCCTTTTTGTTTTGGGTTTGTTTTTTTTTTTTTTTTGATGGTTTCTTTGCTGTGCAAAAACTTTTTATTTTGGTGTAGTCCCAGTAGTTTAATCTTGCTTTTGTTTCCCTTGCCAGAGAAGACTTACTTAGCCAAATGTTTATAAGACCAATGTCAAAAAACCTGCTGCCTATGTTTTCTTCTAGTGATTTTATGTTCAGTTTCACATTACATATTCAATCCATTTGGAGTTTATTTTTGTGTATGGTGTAAGAAAGTAGTCCAGTGTTATTTTTTTTGCACATAGCTGTCCATTTTTCCCAACACTATTTGTTGAAGAGACTGCCCTTCGCCCATTGTACATTCTTGTCTCTTTTGTCATAGATTAATTCACCATGTAAGTGTGGGTTTATTTCTTGACTCCTTATTCCCTTCCATTGATCTCTGTGGCTATTTGTGTACCAATACTCTACTGTTTTGATTATTACAGCTTTGTAGTATATCTTGCAATCTGGAATTTTGATACCTCCAGCTTTGTTCTTTTTTTTCAAGATTGCTTTTGGTTTGGGGGGTATTTAGTGGTTCCATACAAACTGAATCATTTGTTCTACTTGTGTGAAAAATGATGTTGGTGTATTGATAAGGATAGCATTAAATCTGTAGATTGCTTTGGGAAAAATTAACATTTTAACAATATTGTTTCTTCAGATCAATGAGCATGGACTATCTTTCCATTTGCTTGTGTCATCTTTAACTTCTTTCATAAATATAGTTTTCAGAGTATAGGTCATTCATTCCTTTGTTTCAGTTTATTCCTAGGTATCTTGTTCTTTTTGCTGCAGTTGTAAATTGACTTTCTTTCTTAATTTGTCTTTCTTGTAATTCATCACAAGTGTATAGAAGTGCTAATGATTTCTTTTTTTTTTTTTGCTAATCATTTCTATTAATTTTGTATTCTGCAATGTTACAGAAATAATTTATTACTTTTTTTTGGTGGATTCTTTGGATTTTCTATGTCTGGTATCATCTCATCTGCACATGGTAACAGGTTAACTTCTACTTTACCAATATGGATGCCTTTCTCTTGTTTGATGGCTGGGCCTAGGACTTCAATTACTATGTTGCACAAAAGTAGTGAGAATGAACATCCTTGTCTTATTTCTGATCTTGGAAGAAAAAGTATCAGTTTTTCACCATTGAGCATGTTAGCTGTGGGTTTCTTCATATATGATCTTTATTATGTTGGGGTATGTTCCCCCAACCCACTTTGTTGAAAATGTGTATCATGAATGGGTTTGTACTTTGGCAGATGCTTTTTCTGCACCTATTGCAATGATCATATTATTTTTGTACCTTGTTTTAATGATGTGATGTATCATATAGTTTGATTTGAAAATATTGAGACACATCCAGGGAAGATGGCAGAGTAGGATACTAAGCTCATCTCATTTCAGGGATACACCTAGACAACACCTACACTGATGTAATTAACAAAGAAAATGACTTGAAGCCTGGGGGAACAGACTCTCCAACAGTTAATTGTAGTGTGGACACCACAGTGAAAATGTTAGGAAAGGCAGACAATGGATCAGAACAAAACTAATCTGCAAAACTAACCACAGATGACAAGGACACCAAAAGCATGGAGAAAAGAGAAAAAACAGACCCCACCAGGCACCCGAGACATGGAAGGTCTTGCTCTGAGAAGACAAATCCTCATAACGTTTGGCTTGGAAAAACAGGGGGACTTAACTTCATGAGTAACGATCAGTTGGGCTTACCACCAGGAACGTTAAAAATCTGCTCTGGAAGAGCCAGAGAACAATAGGAAACAGTTTCCACCCCTAAAGGGAGAGCATAACAAACAACCCCTCAGAGATACAGCATAGAAGCAGCAGTTTGAAAAGTGCCTGGGATATACAGAATGATTATTTACTGATCTCAGAATGCATGCTAGAGGGGCAGGGATCTTTAAAAGACTTCTCCAAGAAAAAAAAAAAAAAAAGACTTCTCCAAGAACCAAAGAGCTGGTGAGCACCATCTCTCTCCCTGGTTTCCCTGCCTAGATACTCAGACACCTGCAGGAACCACCACAAACACTCCCACCTAGCTTGCCAACAGTGTGATCCCTGCCCCCATGTTCTCCTGCATTCTGCCCCCATCCAACCCACCCACTCAGAAAAAGTACCTCCAAAATTGCTCCAGGTCTCACTCACCTCACAAGCAGACCAGCACATACTTTGCTGACACTGCACACCCCACCCCCACATTCTTCTGGGAAAACCCCATTCAACCTGCCTCACTCGCAGGAGTTCATTCAAGTAGGGCCAAATTTCTCTCATTTTCAAGCAGCAAGAAGCCCCAATAGTGGCCACCACCACTCTAAACTGACTATTTCCCTAGGAAGAGGGGAAAATAACACACACCAGTTGAACTACAGCCCCAATTGTGGGCTAGGGCAGACATCTGATCTAATTCCTAACCCTGCCCACCAATAAATACCTCACAGGGGGCAGTGCAACAGGAAAGCCCAGTAGTTCAGTATCACTGCAATCCCACCAGACAGACTGGGGGCAGAATATTTCACAGGTAAATACAAACATAATAAAAGTAGTAGATTAATCACTTATAAAAGCAGTACAGAGGTTAAAGCACAAAAGCAGTAAAATTGATTATATCAATAAAAATCAGTCAAGGAATTCACAAAATATGACATCATATTAATAAAATATGGAGAGAGGAGTAAAAATTTAAGTAACCATTAACCCAGAAGAGACTGTTATGTACATAGGATGTTGTACAACGACTTAATGGCAAGAACAAATCAAAACCCTATAATAGACATGCAAAAGATAAAGAGAAAGGAATGCAAGAATATAACTAAAGAAAGCCATCAAACCACAAGGGAAGAGAACAAGAGAAGAATGTAACAGAGAAGAACTACAAAACAACCATAAAACAAGTAAGAAAATGTCAAAGAGTACATACCTATCAGTAATTACTTTGAATGTAAATAGACTAAATGCTCTAATCAAAAGATTGAGGGGAACTGATTGGACCAAAAAAAAAAAAAAAAAAGGTCACATATGCTATTTACAAGGGATTCACTTCAGACCTAAAGACACATGCAGATTGAAATTGAAGGGTTGAAAAACATTTACCATGAAAATGGAAGCAAAAAGAGAGCTGGGGTAGCAATGCTTATATTGGAAAAAAATAGACAATAAAACAAAGAGTGTAACAAGATACAAAAGAGGATACCACAAAATTATAAAGGGAACAATCCAACGAGAAGATATAACAACTGTAAATATTTATGCACCCAACATGGGAGCACCCAAACATATAAAGTAACTATTAACACAGATACGAAGGAAAAAAATGATAGCAATACAATAATAGTAAGGGACTTTAATACTCCACTTGCATCTGTAAATAGATCATCCAGACAGAAAATCAACAAGGAAACAGTGACTTTGAATTGGCATTGGACCAGATGGATCTAACAGATATATTCAAACATTTCATCCTAAAACAGGGGATTACAAATTCTTTACAATGTCACATGAAAATTCTCCAGGACAGATCATGGTTAGGCCCCAAGACAAATTTCAACAAATTCAAAAATATTGAAATCACATCATGCATCTTTTCTGACCACAATGGTATGAAACTAGATGTCAACCATAAGAAAAAGTCTGGAAAGAAAACAAATACATGGGAGTTAAATAACATTTTACTAAACAATGAAGGGGTCAACCAAGAAATCAAAGAGAAAATTTTAAAAAATAGAGACAAATTAAAATGTAAACAAAATAGTCCAAAATATTTGGGATGCAGCAAAAGTGGTTCTAAGAGGGAAGTTTAGAGCAATACAGATCTATCTCAAGAAGCAAGAACAACCTCAAATAAACAACCTAACCTTACTCCTAAAAGAGCTAGAAAAAGAACAAATAAAACACCAAACCAGCAGAATGAAGGAAATAATAAAGATTAAAGCAGAAATAAATAAAATAGAGAAAAAATTTCAGTATAACAGATGAAAAGAGAAAAATGAAACCAGGAGCTGGTTTTTTGAAAAGATAAAATCGATAAACTTCCATCATGACTTATCAGAAAAAGAGAGAGGGGGAGCCTGGGTGGCTCAGCTGGTAAGCATCCAATTCTAAATTTTGGCACAGGTTATGATCTCAGGGTTGTGAGATCAAGCCTCACACCCAGTATGGAGCCTGCTTAAGATTCTCTCTCTCCTTCTCCCTCTGCCCCCTCCTCTCTCTCCCTCCCTTTCTTTTTAAGACATTTTAAAGACTCAAGTAAATAAAATCAGAAAGGAAAGAGGAGAAATAACAACAAACACAAAAGAAATACAAAGGATAAGAAAAGAATATTATGAAAAATTATGGACAACCTGGAGGAAATGGTTAAATTACTAGAAACCTACCAAAGCTCCCAAAACTAAATCAGAAAGAAAAAAAATTGAACACACCAATTACTGGCAATGAAATTGAATCAGTAATCAAAAAATTCCCAACAAACACAAGTACAGCACCAGATAGATTCACAGGTGAATTCTACCAAACGTTAAAAAAAGGGTTAATACTTATTATTCTAAAACTATTCCAAAATTTAGAGGAGGAAGAAAAGCTTCCAAATTTATTCTATGGGGCAAACATTACACTAAGCGCATCCTCAATAAAATATTAGCAAATGAGATGAAAATAAACATGATGGAGTGGGTAGGAGACCTTAGTTTCCTCTAGTCCCAGGAACTCAGCTAGTTAGCTATCAAAACATTCTGAACACCTGCAAACTCAACCAGAGATCTAAGAGAAGAGTAACTGCAATTCTATAAATAGAAAAGTGACCAGTTTCTGTAAGAATGACAAGATGGAAAAACTCACATCAGAAAAGAGAACAAGAGGCAGTACTGAAAGCCAGGAGCCTAATCCCTATGGACTTAAGTAAGATGTCAGAACTAGAGTTTAGAACAATGATTATAAAGACATTGGCTGGGCTTGAAAAAAAAAAGCATAGAAGACACTAGAGAATCAATCCCTTTCTGAAGAAATAAAAGAACTAAAATCTAACCAAGTTGAAAACAAAAAGGCTATTAATGAAATGTAATCAAAAATGGAGGCTCTAACTACTAGAATAAATGAGACAGAATGAGAGTTAGTGATATAGAAGACAAAATGATGGAGAATAAAGAAGCTGAGAAAAGGAGAGGTAAACAACTACTGGACCACTAGGGGAGATTTCAAGAGATGAGTGATACCATACAACATTAAATTGGGATCCCAGAAGAAGAGGAAAGAGAGAGAGGGAGGCAGAGGGTATATGGAGGAAATTATAGTGGAGAACTTCCCTAATATGGGGAAGGAAACAGGCATCCAAGTCCAGAAGGCACAGAAAAACCCCCTCAAAATCAATAAAAATAGGTCAACAACCCAACATATAATAGTAAAACTACCAAATCTCAGAGACAAAGAGAAAATCCTGAAAGTAGCTCAGGAGAAGAGGTCCATTAACCTACAAGGGTAGAAATATTACACTGTCAGCAGACATATCCACAGAGACCTGGCAGGCCAGGAATGGCTGGCATGATAAATTCAGGGTGCTAAATGAGAAAAACAAGCAGCCAAGAATACTTTATCCAGCTAGGATGTCATGCAAAATAGGAGTGATAAAAAGCTTCCAGGACAAACAGAAATTAAAGAATTTGTGGTCACCAAACCAGCCCTACAAGAAATATTATAAGGGACCCTTTAAGAAAAGAGAGCCCAAAAGTAACATAGACCAGAGAGGAACAGAGAAAATATATAGATACAGTGACTTTACAGGTGAGAAAAGGCACTAAATTCACATCTTCCAATAATTATCTGAATGTAAATGGGCTAAATGCCCTAATCAAAAGACACAGGGTATCAGATTAGATAAAAAATCAAGACCCATTGATATGCTGTCTGAAAAAGACTCATTTTATTTATTTTATTTATTTTTTTAATTTTATTATGTTATGTTAGTCACCATACAATACATCATTGGTTTTTGATGTGCTGATCCACGATCCATTGTTTTCATATAACACCCAGTGCTCCATGCAGTAAATGCCCTCCTTAATACCCATCACCGGGCTAACCAGTCCCCCTTCCCCCCTCCCCTCTAAAACCCTGTTTGTTTCTCAGAGTCCATAGTCTCTCATGGTTCATCTCTCCCTCCAATTCCCCCACCCCATTTTTCCCTTCCTTATCCTAATGTCCTCCATGTTATTCCTTATGTTCCACAAATAAGTGAATCCATATGATAATTGACTTTCTCTGCTTGACTTATTTCACTTAGCATAATCTCCTCCAGTCCCATCCATGTTGAGGTAAAAGTTGGGTATTCATCTTTTCTGATGGCTGAGTAATATTCCATTGTATATATGGACCACATCTTCTTTATCCATTCATCTGTTGAAGGGCATCTTGGCTCTTTCCACAGTTTGGCTATTGCAGACATTGCTGCTATGAACATTGGGGTGCATATGGCCCTTCTTTTCACTACATTTGTGTCTTAGGGGTAAATACCCAGGAGTGCAATTGCCGGGTCATAGGGTAGCTCTATTTTTAAATTTTTGAGGAACCTCCACGCTGTTTTCCAAAATGGCTGTACCAACTTGCATTCCCACCAACAGTGTAAGAGGGTTCCCCTTTCTCCACAACCTCTCCAACATTTGTTGTTTCTTTCCCTGTCCATTTTTGCCATTCTAACTGGTGTAAGGTGGTATCTCAATGTGGTTTTGATTTGGATTTCCCTGATGGCTAATGATGATGAACATTTTTTCATGTGTCTGTTAGCCATTTGTATATCTTCTTCAGAGAAGTGTCTTTTAATATCTTCTGCCCACTTTATGACTTGATTATTTGTTTTTTGGGTATGAGTTTGAGAAGTTCTTTATAGATCTTGGATACCAGCCCTTTATCTGTAGGGTCCTTTGTAAATATCTTCTCCCATTCTGTGGGTTGCCTCTTTGTTTTGTTGGCTGTTTCCTTTGCCGTGCAGAAGCTTTTTATCTTGATGAAGTCCCAAAAGTTCATTTTTGCTTTTGTTTCACTAGCTTTTGGAGATGTATCTTGAAAGAAGTGGCTGTGGCCGATGTCAAAGAGGTTACTGCTTATGTTCTCCTCTAGGATTTTGATGGATTCCTGCCTCACATTGAGGTCTTTCATCCACTTTGAGTTTATCTTTGTGAATGGTGTTCGAGAATGGTCGAGTTTCATTCTTCTGCATGTGGCTGTCCAATTTTCCCAGCACCATTTATTGAAGAGACTGTCTTTTTTCCATTGCATGTTTTTTCCTGCTTTGTCAAAGATTATTTGACCATAGAGTTGAGGGTCCATATCTGGGTTCTCTATTCTGTTCCATTGGTCTATATGTCTGTTTTTGTGCCAGTACCATGCTGTCTTGGTGATCAGAGCTTTGTAATATAGCCTGAAATTGGGCAACGTGATGCCCCCAGCTTTGTTTTTCTTTTTCAACATTTCCTTGGCGATTCAGAGGTTTTTCTGATTCCATACAAATTTTAGGATTGTTTGTTCCAGCATTTTGAAAAATGTCATTGGAATTTTGATTGGAATGGCATTGAAGGTATAGATTGCTCTGGGTAGCATAGACATTTGAACAATGTTTATTCTTCCAATCCATGAGCATGGAAGGTTTTCCCATCTTTTTGTGTCTTCTTCAATTTCTTTCATGAGTGTTTTGTAGTTCCTAGAGTATAGATCCTTTACCTCTTTGGTTAGGTGTATTCCGAGGTATCTTATGGTTTTTGGTGCTATTGTAAATGGAATCGTTTCTCTAATTTCTCTTTCTACAGTTGTGTTGTTAGTGTATAAGAAAGCAACTGATTCCTTGCATTGATTTTGTATCCTGCCACATTACTGAATTGCTGTATGAGTTCTAGTAATTTGGGGGTGGAGTCTTTTGGGTTTTCCACATTAAGTATCATGTCGTCTGCGAAAAGAGAGAGTTTGACTTAAAAAGACTCATTTTAGACACAAAGACAGCTCCAGATTTAAAGTGAGGGTGTGAAAACCATTTATCATGCTAATGGACATCAGAAGAAAGGTGGGGTGGCAATCCTGACATCAGACAAATTAGATTTTAAACCAAAGACTGTAGTAAGAGATGAGGTATGACACTATATCATAATAAAGGATTTATCCAACAAGAAGACCTAATAATTGTAAATATTTATGCATCTAACATGGGAGAAGCCAATTAATAACTAAAAGAAAGAAATGCATAGATTAATAATACAATAATAGTAGGGGACTTTAACACCCCACTCACTGCAATGGACAGATCATCTGAACAGATCAACAAGGAAACAAGAGCTTTGATGACACCCTGACCAGATGGACTTCACAGATATATTCAGAACATTCTATCCTAAAGCAATGGAACATACTTGCTTCTCAAGTGCACATGGAACATTCTCCAGAATAGATCACATACTAGGTCACAAATCACATCTCAAATGGTACCAAAAGACTGGGGTCATTCCCTGCATATTTTCAGACCACAGTGCTTTGAAACTGGAACTCAATCACAAGAGGAAAGTTGGAAATAACTCAAATACATGGAGGCTAAAGAGCATCCTACTAAAGAATGAATGGGTTAACCAGGAAATTAAAGAAGAATTTAAAAAAAAAATCATGGAAACAAATGAAAATAAAAACACAAGTTTTCAAAACCTTTGGGTTGCCACAAAGGCAGTCCTAAGAGGAAAGTATATAGCAATACAAGCCTTTCTCAAGAAACAGGAAAGCTCTCAAATACACAAACTCCCCTTACACCTAAAGGAGCTGGAGATAGAAGAGCAAATAAAGCCTAAACCCAGCAGGAGAAGAGAAATAATAAAGATCAGAGCAGAAATCAACGAAATAGAAACCAAAAGAACAGTAGAAGAGATCAATGAAACTAGGAGCTGGTTCTTTGAAAGAATTAATAAGATTGATAAACCCCTGGCCAGACTTATCAAAAAGAAAAGAGAAAAGACCCAAATAAATAAAACCATGAATCAGAGAGGAGAGATCACAACCAACACCAAAGGAATACAATTATCAGAACGTATTATGAGCAACTATATGCCAACAAATTAGGCAATCTGGAAGAAACGGATGCATTCCAAGAGATGTATAACTACCAAAACTCAACCAGGAAGAAATAGAAAACCTGAACAGACCCATAACCAGCAAGAAAATTGAAGCAGTAATCAAAAATCTCCCAACAAACAAGAGCCCAGGGTCAGGTGGCTTCCCAGTGGAATTCTATGAAACATTTAAGAGGAACTAAAACTTATTCTTCTGAAGCTGTTTCAAAAAATAGAAATGGAAGGAAGGTTTCCAAACTCTTTATATGAGGTCAGCATTACCTTGATCACAAAACCAGACAATGACCCCACCAAAAAGGAGAAATATAGACCAATATCCCTGATGAACATGGGTGCAAAAATTCTCACCAAGATACTAGCCAATAGGATCCAACAGTACATTAAAAGTATTATTTACCATGACCAACTGGGATTTATTCCTGGGCTGCAAGGGTGGTTGAACATCTGCAAATAAATCAATGTGATACACTACATAAATAAAAGGAAGGAGAAGAACCATATGATCCTCTCAATAGACGAAGAAAAAGCATTTGAAAAAGTACAGCAGCAATTCTTTTTTTTTTTTTTAATATTTTATTTGACAGAACAAGAGAGCTGGAGAGCACTAGCAGTGTAATCAGCAGAGAGAGAGAGAAGCAGGCTCCCCGCTTAGCAGGGAGCCCAGTGTGGGGCTCAATCCCAGGACCCTGGGATCATGACCTGAGCCAAAGGCTGTTGCTTAACCAACTGTGCCATCCAGGCGTCCCCAGCATCCATTCTTCTTTTTTTTTTTTTAAGATTATTTATTTATTTATTTGACAGAGAGAGAGACACAGCGAGAGAGGGAACACTGGCAGGGGGAGTGGGAGAGGGAGAAGCAGGCTTCACGCAGAGCAGGAAGCCCGATGTGGGGCTCAATCCCAGGACCCTGTGATTACGACCTGAGCTGAAGACAGACACTTAAAGACTGAGCCACCCAGGCACCGCCCCCCCAGCATCCATTCTTGATTAAAACTCTTCACAATGTAGGGATAGAGGGAACCTACCTCATTATCATAAAAGGCATATATGAAAAGCCCACAGCAAATATCACTCTCAATAGGGGAAAAACTGTGAGCTTTTCCCCTAAGGTCAGGAACACAGCAGAGATGTCCAGTATCACCACTGCCATTACAACATAGTACTAGAAGTCCTAATCTCAGCAGTCAGAAGACAAAAAGAAATAAAAAGCATCTGAATTGGCAAAGAAGTCAGACTCACTCTTTGCAGATGACATGATACTCTATGTTGAAAACCCAAAAGTCTCCCTCCAAAATTCCTAGAATTCATACAGGAATTCAGCCACGTGGTGGGATATAAAATCAATGCACAGAAATCAGTTGCATTTCTATACACAAAAAAATGAGACAGAAGAAAGAGAAACTAAGGAGCCAATCCCATTTACAATTACTCCAAACACCAGAAGATACATAGGAATAAACCTAACCCAAGAGGCAAAGGATCTTTACTCTGAAAACCATAGAACACTCATGAAAGAAATTGAGGAAGACACGAAGAAATGGAAAAACGTTCCACGTTCTTGGATTGGAAACACAAATATTGTTAAAATGTCTATGCTACCTAGAACAATCTACACATTCAGTGCAATCCCTATCAAAATACCATCAACTTTTCACAGAGCTGGAACAAATAATCCTAAAATTTGTGTGGACTCGCCAAAGGAATGCTGAAGAAAAAAAACAGAACTGGTGGCATCACAATTCCAGACTTCAAGCTCTATTTCAAAGCTATAATCATCAAGACAGTATGGTACTGGCACAAAAACAGACACATAGATCAATGGAACAGAATAGAAAGCCCAGAAATGAACCCACAACTCTATGGTCAACTAATCTTGGACAAAGCAGGAAAGAATATCCAATGGAAAAAGGACAGTCTCTTCAACAAATGGTGTTGGGAAAATTGAACAGCTACATGCAGGAGAATGCAACTGGATCATTTCCTTACACCATACACAAAAATAGACTCAAAATGGATGAAAGATCGAAATGTGGATAGGAATCCATCATAATCCTAGAGAAGAACACAGGCAGAACCTCTGTGACTTTGGCTGCAACTTATTGCTAGACACATCTCCAAAGGCAAGGGAATCCAAGGCAAAATGAACTATTGGAACTTCATCAGGATAAAAAGCTTTTGCACAGCAAAGGAAAAAGTCAACAAAAGAAAAAGACAAGCACAGAATGGGAGAAGATATTTGCAAATGACGTATCAGACAAAAGGCTAACTTCCAAATACTGTAACTCATCAAACTCCACATCCAAGAACAAATAATCAAATCAGGAAATGGGCAGAAGTCATGAACAGACGTTTCTCCAAAGAAGACATAGAAATGACCAACAGAAACATGAAAAAAATGCTCCACATCACTCAGCATCAGGGAAATACAAATGAAAACTGCAATGAGATACCACCTCACACCAGTCAGAATGGCTAAAATTAACAAGTCAGAAAATAACAGATGTTGGTGAGGATTTGGAGAAAGGGGAACCCTCTTCCAATGTTGGTGGAAATGCAACCTGGTACTGCCACTCTGGTAAACAATATGGAAGTTCCTCAAAAAGTTGAAAATGGAGCTACCCTATGACCCAGCAATTACACTACTGGGTATTTACCCACAAAATACAAATGTAGTGACCCGAAGTGCCCCAGCACCCCAATGTTTATAGTAGCAATGTCCACAATAGCCAAACTATGGAAAGAGCCCAGCTGCCCATTGACAGATAAATGGATAAAGAAGATGTGGTACACACACACACACACACACACACACACACACAATGGAATATTACCCAGACATCAAAAAGAATGAAGTCTTGCCATTTGCAATGATGTGGATGGAACTAGAAGTTATTATGCTAAGCAAAATAAGTCAATCAGAGCACAATTATCCTATGATTTCATTGATATGTGGAATTTAAGAAACAAAATAGAGGATCATAGGGGAAGAGAGGAAAATATAAAACAAGATGAAACCAGAGAGGGAGACAAACCATAAGAGACTCTTAATCATAGGAAAAAACTGAGGGTTGCTGGAGGTGGGGGGCATGGGGTAACTGGTGATAGACATTAAGGAGGGCATGTGATGTAATGAGCACTGTGTATTATATAAGACTGATGAATCACTGACCTCTACCTGAGAAACCAATAATACATTGTATGTTAAGAAACTGAGTTTAAATTTAGAAAAATGAAAAATAATATATTAATAAAGAAACAAGAAGTAACAAGTGTTGGTGAGATAAGGAGAAATTGGAACCTGTTTACACTGTGGGAATGCAAAATGGCACAGTCAGTATAAAAAACAGTTTAGAGTTCACTCAAAAAATTAAAAAAAGATTGCTCCTATATCATCCAGAAATCCCACTTCTGGGTATATTTTCAAAAGATTTAAAATCAGGATCTGAAAGAGATATTAACATTCCCATGTTCATTGCAGCATTATTCAAATTAGCCAAAATGTGGATGCAAACTAAATATCTATTGACAGATGAATGAATAAAGAAAATTTGGTAAATACATGCAATGGAATACTATTTGGCCCTAAAACAGAAGGAAATTCTGTAGTAAGCAACAACATGGATAAAACTTGAAGTCATCATGCTAAGTGAAATAAGCCAGTCACACAAAGATAAATACTCCAATGATTCCACTTATATGATCTATCTAAAATAGTCAAATTCATAAAACTAAGAGTAGAATGGTGGTTGCCAGAGACTGGAAGGAGGGAGAAATGAGGAATTATTAGGAAATAGGCATAAAATTTTAGTTAAATAAGGTAAATAAGTTCTAGGAATCTGCTGTACAACATTGTACCTAAAGTTAATAATGTATTATACACTTAAAAATTTGTAGAGAGAGATCTCATGTTAAGTGTTCTTACCTCTAGATAATAATTTTTAGAAGTTGTAAAAAAATATTAGCAAACCAAATCCAACAATACATTAAAAAAATCACTATGATAAAGTGATATTTATTCTTGGGATGCAACAGTGGTTTGATATTCACAAATCAATCTACATGATAAATCATATCAACAAGAGAAAATGGTAAAAATCATATGATTATCTCAATCTTATATCATTTTACTTCTTTTCTAATTTAAATACCTTCTTTCCTTCTTTTCCCAATTGCTTTAGCTAGGATTTCCACTACTATATTAAATGGCAGTGATGAAAGTAGGCACCCTTGTCTTCCTCATGGTCTTAGAGGAAACACTTTCAATTATTTTCCATTGATTACAATGTTAGTTATGCGTTTGTTGTATATAGCCTTTATCATATTTTCTGTTCCTTTTATATCCAATTTGTAGGGGTTTTTTTTTTATCATCAAAACACATTATATTTTGCCAAATACTTTTTCAGCATTTATTGAGAAAATGTGACTTATTTTTTCATTCTATTAATGTCATGTATAATATTTATTGATTTATGTATTTTGAACTATCCTTGAATCCCAGGGATAAATCCCACTTGGTCATGGTGCATAATCCTATTAATGTGTTCTTGATTTTGTTTTGCTTTTGTTGAGAATTTTTGAATCTATGTTCATCATGGATATCAGTTTATAGTTTTCTCTTATTGTGGTACCCTTATCTGGCTTTGATAACGAGGTAATACTGGCTTTGTAGAGTGAGTTTGGAAGTTTTCCCTTCCCTTCAATATTTTGGAACATCTTGAGGAAGGTTAGTGTAAATATTTCTTTAACTATTGGGTAAAATTTTCCATTGAAGTCCTCAGATCCAGGAATTTTCTGTGTTGGGAGTTTTCAAATTACTGATTTATTCTGTTTACTTTTTATTGGTTGGTTCAGATTTTTTCTTTTTTATCTATTTATTTATTTATTTTATGTTCAATTAACCAACATATAGTACATCATTAGTTTTTGATGTAGTGTTCAACCATTCATTAGTTGCATATAACACCCAGTGCTCATCACAACATGTGCCCACCTTAATACCCATCATCTGGTTACCCCATACCCCCACCTCCTCCCTTCTATAATCCTCAGTTTGTTTCCTGGAGTCCAGAGTCTCTCGTGGTTTTTCTCCATCTCAGATTTCTCCCCATTCAGATTCCCTTCCCTTCCCCAATGGTCCTCTGAGCTATTCCTTATATTCCATATATGAGTGAAACCATATGATAATTGTCTTTCTCTGCTTGACTTATTTCACCTAGCATAATACCCTCCAGGTCCCTCCGTGTCGAAGCAAATGGTAGGTATTCTTCATTTCATCCTTTCTGATGGCTAATATTCCATTGTATAGAAGGATGAAACTGGACCATTCTCTTACACCATACACAAAGATAAACTCAAAATGGATGAAAGACCTAAATGTGAGACAGGTTCAGATTTTTTTATTACTTCATTCATTCTTGGTAGTTTCTATGTGTCTAGAAATGTATTCATTTCTTCTACATTATGTCATTTGTTGGCATACAATTGTTCATTATAGTCTCAAGTTTTTATGTATTTGTGTAGTATTAGCTGTAATGTCTTCTTTTTAATTTTAATTTTTATTTATTTGAATCTTCTGTCTTTTTTTCAGTTAGGTTGTCTATCTAGATAGGTTTGTCAATTTTATCTTTTCAAAGAAGCAGCCCTTAATTTTGTTGATTCTTTCCACTGTTATTCTGGTCTCTGTTTCATTTATAACCACTCATCTTTCTTATTTCTTTCCTTCTGCTAAATTCAGGCTTAAATTGTTCTTCCTTTTCTACTTCCATGAAGTGTAATGTTAATTGTTGATTTGAGACCTTTCTAAGTTCTTAATACATGCATTTATTGCTATTAAATTTCCTCTTAGAACTGCTTTTGCTGCATACAACAATATTTGATATTTTGTATTTTATTTTATTGTTTTCAGATAATTTTTTATTTCCTTTTTGACTTATTATTTGACCCAATGGTTGTTTAGAAGTGTTGTGTTTAATTTCCAAGTATTTGTAGATCTTCTCCTTTTTCTCTTGTTATATTTCCAGTTTCATAATATTGTGGTCAGAGAAGATATTTGGCATGATTTCAATTTTCTTAAAAAATGCTAAGATTTGATTTGTGGCCTATCATATGATCCATCCTGGAGAATGTTCCATGTGCACTTGAGAAGAATGTGTATTCTGCTGGTATTGGATGGAATGTTCTGTAAATGTCTATCAAGTCCATTTGATCTAAAATGTGATTTAATTCTGATGTTTCTTTGATTTTCTCTCTGGACGACCCATCCATTGTTGATTATGAGATGTTGATTCCCCTACAATTATCATATTATTGTCTACTTCTCCATTAAGATCTGTTATCATTTACTTAATATATTTTGGTGCCTGAGTGTTGGAAGCATATGTATTTATGGCTGTTATATCTTCTTGATGTACTGATACCTTTATTATTATATAATAACCTTATTTGTCTTTTGTTGCCCTTTTTGATTGAGGTCTATTTTGTCTGATACAGGCATGGCTACACCTGCCTACTTTAGGTTTCCATTTGCTTTAATATCATCTTCCATCCTCTCTCTTTGAATCTATATGTGTCTTTAGAGCTGAAATGAGTCTTCTGTTGGCAGCATACAATTGGGTCTTGTTTTTAAATCTGTCTTGCCACTTTTCACTACTGAGTTCAATCCATTTGCATTTAGGGTGATTATTTACATGTAAGGATTTACTACTGCCTTTTTTATCTTTTTCCTTCTTTGTTTTGTCTCTCATTGTTTCATTTTCTTTCTGTTTCTGATTACCTTTGTAAGTTGGTGGCTTTTTCATGGAGATTTGCTTAGCCTTTTCTCTCTCTCTTTTTTAACATTTTGTGTCCCTGCTAGAGATTTTTACTTGTGGTTATAAAAAGTTTACATAAAACATTTAATAGATAAAATAATCCTTTTTCAGCTGAAGCAACTTATCTCCATTTGCCTAAAAGGTTTCATCCTTTTATTCTTCCCTTTTCATATTTTTTATGTCACAAACTATCTTTCATGGTGTGATGTCATTACCCAGTGGTAGTAACCACAGTTTTTTTAAAAATCCAATTATAATTACAGTGCTATATTGGTTTCAGGTGTACAATATAATGATTCAACAATTTTATGATCCAGCAATTGCACTAGTAGGTATTTACCCAAAGGATACAAAAAAACACATTTGAAGCATACATGTACCCCAATGTTTATGACAGCATTATCAACAATAGCCAAACTATGGAGAGAGTCCAAATGTCCATTAGCTGATGAATGGATAAAGAACATTGGTATATATACACACACACAGTGGAATATTACTCAGCCATCAAAAGAATGAAATCTTGCCATCTGCAATGACATGGATGGAGCTAGAGAGTCTTATGCTAAGTGAAACAAGTCAGTCAGAGAAGGACAAATACCATATGATTTCACTCCTATGTGAAATTTAAGAAACAAAACAGATGAACATAAGGAAAAAAAAAAAAAGAAAAGAAAAGTGAGGCAAGCCAGAAAACAGAATCTTAACTATAGAGAACAAACTGAGGGGTGCTGGAGAGGAGGTGGCCAGGAGAGTGGGTTAAGTCAGTAATGGGTATTAAGGAGGGAACTTGTGATGAGCACTAGGTGTTGTATGTAAGTGATAAATCACTAAATCTTACACATGAAACTAATATTGTACTGTATGTTAACTAACTGGAATTTAAATAAAAACTTGGAAGAAAAGAAAAAAAAAAAGAAATGGTTCTATACATTATTCAGTATTCATCACAATAAATGTACTCTTAAGCCCTCTCACCTATTTCACCCATCCCCCACCCATCTCACCTCTGGCAACCACCAGTCTGTTCTATGTATGTTAAGTCTGGTTTTTTTTGTCTCTTTTTTTTTCATTTGTTTGTTTTGTTTCTTAAATTCCACATATAGGTGAAATCATATGGTATTTGTCTTTCTTTAACTGACTTATTACATTATTTTAAGGCTGAGTAAGATTCCATTGTGTCTGTGTGTATGTATATGTATATGTATATATATATTACACACAACATATTCCTTATCCATTTATTTATGGATAGACAGTTGGTTTGCTTCATATCTTGGCTATTGTAAATAATACTGCAATAAACATAGGAGTATATGTGTATATATATATATATATATATGTATATATATATATTTTAATTAATGTTTTCATTTTTTTTGGGTAAATACCCAGTAGTGGAAATACTGCATCATATGGTAATTCTATTTTTATTTTTTTTAAAGAGTCTCCATGCTGTTTTCCACAGTGGCTGCACCAGCTTGCATTTCCACCAACAGTGCATGCAGTTTCCTTTTTCTTCACATCCTTGCCAACATTTGTTATTACTTGTGATTTTGATTTTAGCCTTTCTGACATGTGAGGTGATAGCTCATTGTGGTTTGGATTTGCATTTTTCTGATGATAGTGATGGTGAGCATCTTTACATACGTCTGTTGGCCATCTCTATCTCTTCTTTGGAAAAATGTATATTTAGGCCCTCTCCCCACTTGTTCATCAGATTATTTGTAGGTTGGTTTTTTTTTGGTGTTGAGTTGTAGCAGTTCTTTATATTTTTTGCATATTAACCCCTTATCATATATATACTCTTGAATAGTTTCTCCCATTTAATTGGTTACCTTTTTGTTTTGATGATGGCTTCCTACAATGTGCAAAACTTTTTAGGTTGGCATAGTCCCAATAATTTAATTTTGCTTTTGTTTCCCTTGCCAGAGAAGACATATGCAGAAAAATGTTTCTAAGGCCAATGCCAAAGAAGTTACATCTTAACAGATGCGGAAAAAGCATTTAAAGCAAAACATACATTCATGATAAAAACTCAACAAAGTAAGGTTAGAGGGAAGATACCTCAACATAATAAGGCCCATATAGGAAAAACCCACAGCTAACATCATTCTTGATAGTGAGAAACTGAGAGCTATTCCTCTAGGATCAGGAACAAGACAAGCATGTGCACTCTCACAGCTTTTATTCAACATAGTACTAGAAGTCCTAACCTCAGCATCAAATGAGGAAAAAGATAGGCATCCAAATTGGTAAGTAAAAATTAAAACATTCAGTATTTGCAGATAACATGATACTGCATATAGAAAACCCTAATGACTCCACCAAAAATCTACTAGAACTGATAAGTGAATAGAGTAAAGTTGCAGAATACCAAATTAATATACAGAAATCTTGCAATCTTGCTGCATACCACAATATTTGATATTTTGTATTTTATTTTATTGTTTTCAGATCATTAGTAATGAAGTAGCAGAAAGAGAAATCAAGAAAACAATTCCATTTACAATAGCTACAATTAATTATAATGCTCTTTTCTTTAAACTTTATCCTATAACTAAGAGTTTAATACTCTAAAAAAAGAATTACAGATTTCTAATTCTATTGATCACTTTTCTCAGAGTTTTTTGTACTTTTTAAAAAAGATTTTATTTATTTATTTGACAGAGAGAGAACTAGCGAGTGCAGGAACATGAGCAGGGGGAGTGGGAGAGGGAGAAGCAGGCTCCCCACCAAGCAGGGAGCCCGATGCGGGACTCAATCCCAGGACCCTGGGATCATGACCTGAGCCGAAGGCAGAAACTCAATGACAGCCACCCAGGCACCCCGAGTTTTGTATACTTTTGTCTTTTAGTTTCAGCTTGAAAATCTCCTTTCAATATTTTTTTCTAAAGCAAATCTGGTGGTGGCGAAATCCCTCCTCTTTTGTTTGCTTGAGAAAGTCTTTATTTCTCTTTCATATCTGAAAGAAAACTTTGCCAGATAGAGTGTTCTTGGGTGGCAGATTTTATCTTTCATTATTTTGAATATGTTATTCCACTCTTTCCTGGCCTGTAGGGTTTCTGCTCAGAAAGCTGCTGGTGGTCTAATGGGGGTTTGTAGGTTACTGTCTCTCCCCATCACACCCCCAGTTGCCTTTAAAATTCTCTCTTTATTATTGACTTCTGACAGTATTAATAAAATGTGTTTTGGAGAAGGTCTTTTTGTGTTGAGACAATAAAGTGTTCTAGAATAGTGGACTTGTATATCCAGTTCCTTCCCCAGGTTTGAGAAGTTCATAGCTATTATCTCTTTAAATAAATTCTCTGCCCTCTGTCCTCTTCTTCCTTTTTTCTCCTGCAATTTCCATTAATATTTTTTGAGATTTTATTTATTTATTTGTCAGAGAGAGAGAACACAAGCAAGGGGAGTGGCAGGCAGAAGGAGAAGCAGGCTCCCCACTGACCAAGGAGCCCAATGCAGGACTCAATCCCAGGACCCTGGGATCATGACCCGAGCCAAAGGCAGTTGCTTAACTGACTGAGTCACCCAGGCATCCCAATTTATGTTGACTTTCCTAGTGTAGTCTGATAGCTCCTAGTGTTTCTTCACTTTTTAAAAAAACTTAGTTCTCTTTCCTCTTCCACCAGAATAATTTCTTTTTTAAAATTTTATTTTATTTAAATTCAATTAATTAACATATGATTTCATTCATATGTGGAATTTAAGTAACAAAACAGGATCACAGGGGAGGTGGGGGGAACAAAGTAAAACAAAATCAGAGAGGGACACCAGAATCATTTTTAAATTCCTATCTTCAGACTCACAAATTCTCTCTTCCATCTGATCTGTTGTATTTCTAATGCATCCTAATGCATTCTTCATCTCATTTATTAAGTTTTTTAATCTCCAGGGATTTTTATGTGGTTTTTTGTTTGTTTGTTTGTTTTAGAATTTCAATCTCTTGGTAAAGTACTTCTGTTTGCTAATTTTATTCTTGATATCATTGTATTGCTTTTTTAAGTTTTCTTGTAGCTCCTTGAATTTTTTGTAACAGCTATTTTGAATCCTTCATCAATTAGATTGCAATATTCCATGTGTTTGGGTTTGGTTCTTGAAAAATCATCATTTTCTTTTTGTGATACCTTATTACCATGATTTTTCACGATGTTTGATGAAATGTGTCCCTCCCATTGCATATGAAATAGCAAACACCTTTCTTACTTAAGCAAGGCTTTGTTTAAGCATACCTCATTTTATTTCATTTCACTTTACTGTGCTTCACAGATATTCTATTTTTTACCATTGAAAGTTTGTGGCAAACATGCATTGAGCAAGTCTATTGATGCCATTTTTTCTTTTTCTTTTTCTTTTTAAGATTTTATTTATTTCTTTGACAGAGAGAGACACAGCGAGAGAGGGAACACAGCAGGGGCAGTGGGAGAGAGAGAAGCAGGCCTCCTGCTGAGTAGGGAGCCCAATGCGGGGCTCCATCCCAGGACCCTGGGATCATGACCTGAGCCGAAGGCAGACGCTTAACAACAGAGCCACCCAGGCGCCCCTATTGAGGTGCCATTTTTTCAGTAGCACTTAACTTCATATCTTGGTCACATTGTGGTAGTTTTCACAATATTTTAAAATTTTTCATCATTATTATATTTGTAATGGTTATCTGTGGTCAATAATTATGACTCGCTAAAAGTTCAGATAATGGTTAGCATTTATTTTAGCAAAAAAAATGTATTTTTAATTAAGGTATGTACATTGATTTTTCAAGCTTAATGCTATTGCATACTTAATAAAATACAGTGCAGAAAAAAGTATAATTTTATATACACTGAAAACCAAACAACAACAACAACAACAACAACTCATTTGACTAGCTACTTTGTGGTGGTCTGTACTGTACTGTACTTTGTTTCTAAGTGTTCAAGTTGGTTATTAGGACCTTTACTTTTTTGTTTACCAGGAGGTGGCACTATAGCACAAGTTTTGGGTTTCTCTCGCAGGAGCTGACAGGTTGGTAAAGCTGGGAGCACACACATAAATCAAAAACTGGTGAAGAAAATAAAGAGATGGCAGTAGAGGCGGGGGGGGGCAGATATGTACTTAGCACTGGGGTGTTTGAGTGTGCCCATAGCAAACTTGGTGGATCCTCTAGTCAGGGTGATCGCAGAGCACCTTGGGTGACTCTTTTGCCAGAATTTCAGAGGAGACAGCAAGAAACACTTTCCTTTAGTTACCTTTGCTTACTTACATTTCCTTTCCCTCCCAGTGGTCATTGTGGTCTCTCCTCAGAGAAAACAACAGGTCCATGCAGACCCCATGTATCACCTTCATTCTCCACCTCCTCTGTCACAAAGGTCAATCTGACCCAACGCCAGACCTTCCACTGCCTTCAGTGCCATCAGTGCCATCTCTTCCTCTGCTGCCACAAGCTTTATTACCACAGCTGCATCTACTGTCCAATCTACCCACTTATGGGTGCAGAAATGGATGAATCTCTCATGTGTCCTGGTGTACTGTGCAGAAGCCTATTTTTCACCTAACAAATTCTTTATTTTTTTAATTTAAATTCAATTAGCCAACATATAGTACATCGTTAGTTTCAGATGTAGTGTTCAGTGATTCATCTGTTGCGTGTAATACCCAGTGCTCATTACATCACATGTCCTCCTTAATGCCCATCACCCAGTTACCCCATCCCTCCACACCCTCCCCTTCCACAGCCCTCAGTGTGTTTGCCAGAGTCAAGAGTCTTACATGGTTTGTCTCCCTCTCTGATTTCTTCCTGTTCAGTTTCTCCCTTCCCCCATGATCCTCTGTGCTATTCTTTATGTTCCACATATGAGTGAAACCATATGATAATTGTCTTTCTCTGATTGACTTATTTCACTTAGCATAATCCCCTCCAGTTCCATCCATGTTGATGCACATGATAGGTGCATTTTTGATGGCTGAGTAATATTCCATTGTAGATATGAACCATATCTTCTTTATCCATTCATCTGTTGAAGGACATCCCAGCTCCTTCCACAGTTTGGTTATTGTGGACATTGTTGCTATGAACATTGCGATGCATGTGGCCCTTCTCTTCACTACATCTGTATCTTTGGGGTAAATACCCAGTAGTGCAATTACTGGGTCATAGGGTAGATTTATATTTAACAGCTTGAGGAACCTCCATATTATTTTCCAGAGTGGCTGCAGCAGTTTGCATTCCCACCAACAGTGTAAGAGGGTTCCCCTATCTCCAAATCCTCACCAACATTTGTTGTTCTCTGTGTTGTTAATTTTAGCCATTCTAACTGGTGTAAGGTGGTATCTCATTGTGGTTTTGATTTGTATTTCCCTGATGGCAAGTGATGTGGAGCATTTTTTCATGTGTCTGTTGGTCATTTGTATGTCTTCCTTGGAGAAATGTTTGTTCATGTCTTCTGCCTATTTTTTTTTTAATTTTATTATGTTATGTTTATCACCATACATTACATCATTAGTTTTTGATGTACTGTTCCATGATTCATTGTTTGCGTATAACACCCAGTGCTCCATTCAGTATGTGCCCTCTTTAATACCCATCACGAGGCTAACCCATCCCCCCACCCCTTCCCCTCTAGAACCCTCAGTTTGTTTCTCAGAGTCCCTAGTCTCTCATGCCCATTTCTTGACTGGATTGTTTGTTTTTGGGGTGTTGAGTTTGTAAGTTCTTTGTAGATCTTGGATATCAGCCCATTATCCAAAATGCCATTTGCAAATATCTTCTCCCATTCCATGGGTTGACTCTTAGTTTTGTTGACTGTTTCCTTTGCTGTGCAAAAGCTTTTTATCTTGATGAAGTCCCAAAAGTTCATTTTTGTTTTTGTTTCCCTTGTCTTTAGAGATGTGTCTTGAAAGAAGTTACTGTGGCCAATGTCAAAGAGGTTACTGCCTATGTTCTCCTCTAAGATTTTGACGGATTCCTGTCTCACACTGAGGTCTTTCAACCATTTTGAGTTTATCTTTGTGTATGGGGACAAACCAAGGGGCACATGCACCCCAATGTTGTAAGAGAATGGCCTAGTTTCCTTCTTCTGCATGTGGTTGTCCAGGGTTCCCAGCACAATTTATTGAAGAGACTTTTTCCCATTGAATATTCTTTCCTAATTTGTTGAAGATTAGTTGACCATAGAGTTAAGGGTCCATTTCTGGGATCTCTATTCTCTTCCATTGATCTATGCATCAGTTTTTGTGCCAATACCATACTGTCTTGATGTCTACAGCTTTGCAATATAGCCTGAAGTCCGCATTGTGATGCCACCAGCTTTGGTTTTCTTTTTCGACATTCCCCTGGCAATTTGGGTCTTTTCTGGTTCCATACAAATTTTAGGACTATTTGTTCCAGCTCTCTGAAAATGTCAATGGTATTTTGATAGGGATTGTATTGAAAGTGTAAATGCTCTGGGTGGGATAGACATTTTAACAATGTTTATTCTTCCAATCCATGAGCATGGAATGTTTTTCCATTTCTTTTTGTCTTCCTCAATTTCTTTCTTAAATGTTCTGTAGTGTTTAGAGTACAGATCCTTTAACTCTTTGGTTAGGTTTATTCCTAGATATCTTATGGTTTTTGATGTAATTGTAAATGGGATCAATTCCTTAATTTCTCTTTCTTCTGTGTCGTAGTTAGTGTATAGAAGGGGGCAACTGATTTCTGTGAATTGATTTTGTATCCTGCCACATTGCTGAATTCCTATATGAGTTCTAGCAATTTGGGGGTGGATTCTTTTGGGTTTTCCACATAGAGTATCATGTCATCTGCGAAGAGTGAGAATTTGTCTTCTTTGCCGATTTGAATGCCTTGTATTTCTTTTTGTTGTCTGATTGCTGAGGCTAGGACTTCTAGTACTATGCTGAACAGCAGTGGTGATAGTGGACATCCCTACCATGTTCCTGACCTTAGCAGAAAAGCTCTCAGTTTTTGCCCATTGAGAATGATATTCACTGTGAGCTTTTCATAGATGGCTTTTATGATATTGAGGTACGTTCCCTCTACCCCTACATTCTGAAGAGTTTTAATCAAGAAATGATGCTGTATTTTGCCAAATGCTTTTTCTGTATCAATTGAGAGAATCATATGGTTCTTGTCTTTTCGTTTATTAGTGTGCTCTATCACATTGATTGATTGATTTGCAAATGTTGAACCACCCTTGCATCTCAGGAATAAATCTTACCTGGTCGTGATAAATAATACTTTTAATGTACTGTAGGATCCTATTTGCTAGGATCTATTTGAGTATTTTGGCATCCATTTGCATCAGGGATTTTGTTCTGTAATTCTCCTTTTTGATAGGGTATTTGTCTGGTTTTAGGATCAAGGTAATGCTGGCCTCATAGAAAGAGTTTGGAAGTTTTCCTTCCATTTCTATTTTTTGGAGCAGCTTCAGTAGAATAGGTATTATTTCTTCTTTAAATGTTTAGTAAAATTCCCCTGGGAAGCCATATGGCCCTGGGCTCTTCTTTTTTGGGAGGTGTTTGATTATTGCTTCAACTTCCTTGCTGGTAATTGGTCTGTTCAGATTTTCTATTTCTCCCTGTTTCAGTTTTTGTAGTTTGTAGTTTCCAGGAATGCATGAATTTCTTCCAGATTGCCTAATTTGTTGGCCTATGGTTGCCCATAATATGTTCTTAAAATGGTCCGTATTTCATTGGTGTTGGTCGTGATCTCTCCCTTTTCATTCATGATTTTCTTAATTTGGGTCCTTTCTCTTTTCTTTTTTTTTTTTTAAGATTTTATTTATTCATTTGACAGAGACAGTGATAGTGAGAACAAGAACACAAGCAGTGGGAGTGGGAGAGGAAGAAGCAGGCTTCCCGCTGAGCAGTGAGTCCAATGCAGGGCTCAATCCCAGGACCCTGGGATCATGACCAGAGCCGAAGGCAGACGCTTAACAACTAAGCCACCCAGGCACCCCCTTTCTCTTTTCTTTTGGAAAGTCTGGCTTGAGGTTTATTGATCTTATTAATTCATTCAAAAAACCACCTCCTAGTTTTGTTGATCTGTTCTACTGTTCTTCTGGTTTCTATTTCCTTGATTTCTGCTCTAATCCTTATTATTTTTCTTCTCCTGCTTGGTTTAGACTTTATTTGTTGTTCTTTTCCCAATTCATTTAGGTGGAAGGTTAGCTTGTGTATTTGAGAGTTTTCTAATTTTTTGAGAGAGTCTTGTATTGCAGTGTACTTCCCTTTTAGGACGCTTTTGCTATATCCCAATGGTTTTGAACAGATATGTTTTTATTCTCATTAGTTTCCATGATTTTTAAAAAATTCTTCTTTAATTTCCTGGTTGACCCATACATTTCTTAGTAGGATGCTCTTTATCTTCCAAGTGTTTGGGTTCCTTTCACATTTCCTCTTGTGATTGAGTTCAAGTTTCAAAGCACTGTGGTCTGAAAATATGCAGGTAATAATCTCAGTCTTTCAGTATTGGTTGAGACCTGATTTATGACACAGTTTGTGATCTATTCTAGAGAATGTTCCATGTGCACTTGAGAAGAATGAGTATTCTGTTTTTGTAGGATGGAATGTTCTGTACATATCTGTGAAGTCCATCTGGTCCACTGTGTCATTCAAAGCCCTTGTTTCTTTGTTGATCTTCTGCTTAGATGATCTGTCCATTGTTGTGAGTATGGTGTTGAAGTCCCCTACTATTAATGTATTATTATCCATGTGTTTCTTTACTTTGGTTATTAATTAGTTTATATAAATTGGCTGCTCCTTATTTGGTGGCATAAATATTTACAATTGTTATATCTTCTTGTTGGATAGACCCTTTAAGCATGACATAGTGTCCCCCTACTTCTCTTACTATGGTCTTTGGTTTAAAATCTAATTTGTCTGATATAATGATTGTTACCCCAGTTTTCTTTTGAGGTCCATTGGCGTGGTAAATTTTTCTCCATCCCCTCGTTTTCAATCTGCAGGTGTCTTTAGGTTCAAAATGATTCTCTTGTAGATAGCATATGGATAGGTCCTCCTATTTTTTTTTTTCCAATCTGAAACCCTGTGTCTTTTCATGGGAGCATTCAGCCCATTTACATTCAGAATAAATATTGAAAGATATGAATTTAGTGCCATTGTATTGACTGTAAAGTCCCTGTTTCTGTAGCTTTTTCTCTGTTTCTTTCTGGTCTATGTGATTCTTGGGGTCTCTCTTGGCTTACAGAATCCCCCTTAATATTTCTTGCAAGGCTGGCTTGGTGGTCACATATTCTTTCAGTTTCTCCCTATCCTGGAAACTCTTTATCTCTCCATCAATTCTGAATGACAGCTTTGCTGGATAAGGTATTCTTGGCTGCATGTTCTTCTCATTTAGTATCCTGAATATGTCTTGCCCTCCATTTCTGGCTTTCCAGGTTTTTGTGGATAGGTCTGATGTTATTCTGATGTTCCTCCCTCCATATGTAAGAAACCTTTTCTCCCTAGCTACTGGCAGGGTATTTTCTTTGGCTGTAAGATTTGGAAGCTTCACTATTATATGCTGGGGTGTTGATCTATTTTTATTGATTTTGGGAGGGGTCCTCTCTGCCTCTTGGACATGAATATTTGTTTTCTTCCTCAGATTAAGGAAGTTCTCAACTATGATTTGCTCAAATATGCCTTCTGGCACACTCTCTTCACTGTCAGGAACCCCAATAATTCTGACATTGGTTTGTTTCCTCATTAATTTTTTGAAGCCTTTCTTCATGGTCTGTTGTCTTTCTCCCTTTTCCTCAACTTCCTTCTTTTCCATCAGCCTGTCCTCTAGATCTATTACTCTCTCTTCTGCCTCATTTATCCTAGGTGTTAGGGCATCCATTTTAGACTGCATCTCTGTTATAGCATTTTTAAGTTTGACCTGATTAGATCTCATTTCTGCACTAAGAGATTCTCTATTGTATTTTATGGTTTTTTCAACCCAGCTATTATGTTTATAATATTTATCCTGAATTCCATCTCTGACATCTTACTTATATCCATATCAATTAGATCTGTGGCAGAGAACATTAACTCTGGTTCTTTCTTTTGTTGTGAATTCCTACTTATAGTCATTTTGCCCAGATAAAAATGGGTGAGCAAGTGAACAGAATCCAAAATATCAACCATACCCAAGCAAAATACACACTAGACAAATCCAAAGCAATCAGAAAAGCAAAACAGAAAAGCAAACAAAAACAAAAGAAAACAAAACCAAAAAATAGAAAAATAGAGAAAAAAGGGGGGAGGGGAGATAATATAATCTCACTGGGTGGACAAAGCAGGGTGATCCACTTGTTCCCCAGTGTACTTTGGTCTGTGTTTTAGAAGACACTATATCCCAAAATTGCAAAGAATGAAAAACTTTTATATATACAAAAATAAAATTCAGTAGAGTGAAATAAGGCCAAAAATGAAGGATATATCTATAAAATGTAGATATAAAAAATAAAAGTTAAAAAGCGACTTAAAAACAAAGAGTTGATAAAATACAAAACTAGTTGAAATGGGAAAAAATAAGAGTAAAATAATGGAAAATTTTAGACTGAAAGATAAACAAATCATGAGAAAAAACCTTGAGTTCTATATACTATTTTCCCCTAGAGCTGGAGTTTCACAGTCTTGCGGGATCTGTAAACCATTTATGCACCTGTTCTTCCAGTTTGTCTTCTGGGGGAAGGGCCTGCTATGCTGCTTCTCAGGTGTCTTTGCCTGGGCTGAGTTGCACCGCCCCTTGCCATGGTGCTGGGCTCAGTGTAAGCTGGTCATCTGCGTGGCTTTTTTTCCCTGAAGGCTTTCCATACCTCTTTAGAGGATCAGAATAAAAATGGCGGTGTCCCCATCTCCAGCCCCAGAGCCAAAAGATCACAGTCCCCCCTCTTCAGTAAACCCTCTGGGACAAACAGTCTTCACTTTTGTGTGTGCCAAACTCCACAGACTCCTGTGGTGTGTGTCCACAACAGTCCTGCGAGGGGGAGTCTGAGAGACCTGCATTACTGCCCTTTGTGTGCCCCAGGGCTGAGAGCCTTTGTGGACTTGCTCGAGTATCCCCTCCACTATTCCTGGGTGATGGCTGAGTGGTGCCCTACTGTCCTTTCTGGGGCCGCCGCCTTGAGAGCTGTTGCCATCATGGTCGCACCCATTTTGCCCCTCCCAGGGGATGGCAGATGGTGTGCGTATTCCAGTCTTTTTCTGGGTACTCAGCAGAATGTGGTCACTGGATCAGCCTGGCTTGCAGTTTATGGCAACCCTAGTTGAGAGTCCCCTCCTTGGTTCCCTGACTATAGCCAGTTTCCCCACTCCACTGCTTGGGCACTCTACTGGCTCAGGCACTTCCATTAGTTCTATGACTCCTGAGATCCTGAGACCACACTGACACAACTAGAATTCTGTCCTTTTCATCCCCTAAGCCCCTTTCAGACAGGGATATTTCACACTGGATCAGATTTCTAAGGGTTCTGATTTTGCCCTCGGGGGCTATACCACTTTCCAGTAGCTGGCTTATGGAGGTTCCCTCTCCCCTCCATTTGTGTTCAGATATCTCCCCTCAGATTCATGTCCTCACACCTCTTACCTTGTAAAAAGCAGTTGCTTTTCCACTTGTAGAATTCCAGATATATTTTCTCACATCTCAGGCTGAATTCATGGGTGTTCAGAATGTTTAGTAGTTACCCAGCTAAATTCAAGAGACCAGATGAAATGAGGTCCTCTACTCTTCCGCCATCTTGCCTCCTCTTCCAGAAGCATTTTTTTATTATTATGGCTATCCAATTACTTGTAAATTAAAGCAGATAGATAAAAGAAATAATTCATGCTACCATGATACTGACATCACCTAAGGCAGCAATATTTGTATGGAAATGTACCTCTTTTGGGGTAAAACTGGGACACAGAAACTTGGAGTTTCTGTCTGCTATCTCTTCAATGAGCCCTGGAGTGATAGCCCATTAAGTGATAGCCCATTAAGAACTTTTTTTTTTCTTGGCTACCATCTCATTGAACCTGTAAACAAAAGCTCCACTGACCACCAGAGCCAGGTTATCAAGTGATGTGTGTCCCAGGTGGCAACCACAGAAGCCAAGGTTCCAAACATATACATAAGCTCCTTTCTCAGAGACACTGACAACCTGGGGTAAGGCTGATGGAAAACATGATTGAAGTGCTCACCAACCCCTGGTCTCTAAAGGAAAATGTAGTCAGCTTGTAGATGTGTTTAATTAGAAGGCAGTCCCTTAGACCACAGCTATAAAGATAAGCTAATAGTCCTCTTTCACTGACACCAGATACCCAAACCAAGAGGGTGAAGGCAAAGATGGTGCCCACTGGCTTCTATCCCTAGAGAGCACCTCAGTTGGCCCCTAACTGTGTGCCAAATCAGAATCTTGCTCCTCATGCCAAAGCGCCAAGACAAACAATTAGGCCTCTTTCACAGAAAGACTAGGGGTGTGTTTCAGTTGACTGCCTCTGCACTGAACTCTGGGGTGATTGAGTTCATGTGAACCCTCTAAAAACTATTTTGTGGAGGTCTCTGGAAGATGGTGGGGTACAAGAATCCCAAGGTTACCTCATTCCATAGACACATAATGATAACAGCTTCATCAGGGCAATTAACTCAAAAAACGACCTGAAGACTGCCAGAACAGACTTTCCACAGTTAATCCTAGAGAGGATACCACATCAAAATGGGTAGGGGTGGGAGATGCAGTCAGGAACCAAACCACAGCAAGACACCTTATTATTAAGATTATATAAAGTAGTGATTAAGAGAATTTTAAAATCAGCAAGAGAAAATAGTTACTTGTGGTTGTCACTTGATTTTTCAGCAGAAACTTTGTAGGCCTGAAAGGAGTGGCATGATATATTTAAAGTACTAAAACAAAAACAAAAACAAAAACTGCCAACAAGAATACTCCCCCCAGTAAGATTATCATTCATAATAGAAGAGATAAAAAGTTTCCCAGATAAAAAAAAATAGTTTGTCACCACTAAAACAGTCTTATAAGAAACATTAAAGGGAATTCTTTTAGTGGAAAGAAAAGACCATAATCAGAAGGAAAAAAATACGAAAAGAAAAAATTTCACATGTAAATGAAAACATATAATAAAAGTAATAGATCAGTCACTTATAAAACCAGTATAGTGGTTAAAGCACAAAAGCAGTAAAACCAAATATACCTATAAAAATCAAGCAAGGAATTCACAAAATAAAAGGATGTAAAATATGACATCATATGCATAAAACATGAGAGAGAGAGTAAAAAATTTAGTGCTTTTAGAAAGGTTTCAAATTTGGGCCATCTGACTGACTCAGTGAAGCATGCAACTCTTGATCTGGGGATTGTGAGTTTGAGCCCCATGTTGGGCATAGACCTTACTTGGCAAAAGAAAGAGAGAAAAGAGAGAAGAAAGAAAAGAAAGAAGAAAGAAAGAAAGAAAGAAAGAAAGAAAGAAAGAAAGAAAGAAAGAAAGAAAGAAAGAAAGAAAGAAAAGAAAAAAGAAAAGAAAGAAAAAGAAAGAAAGAAGAAAGAAAAAAAAGAAAAGAAAAAGTAGGGTTCAAATTTAAGCAACCACCAACTTAATACAGACTGCTATATGCTTATGATGTTATATATGAACCTAATGTTAACAACAAATCAAAAACCTGTAATACATACAAATTAAATAAAGAGAGAGAAAGAGAAAGAAATCAAGGGTTGTCATTAAATAAAGCCATGAAACTGAGGAAAGAGAGCATGAGAAGCAGAAAGGAACAGAGATTACAAAAACAACTAAAAAAGTAACAAAATGTCAATAAGTACATACCCATCCATAATTATTTTGAAGGTAAATGGACTAAGTGCTCCAATCAAAAGACAGGGTGGAAAAATGGATTTAAGAAAAGATGCATATATATGCTGCCTATAAGAGACTCACTTCTGACCTAAAGACACATGCAGACTGAAAGTAAAGGGATGGAAAAACATTTACCATGCAAATGTAAGTGAAAAGAAAACTGGGGTAGCAATACTTACATCAGACAAAATAGACTTTAAAACAAAGACTGTAACAAGAAACAAAGAAGGACACTACATAAAAATAAAGGGAACAATCAAAGAGGACATAGCAATTATAAATATTTATGCACCCAATATGGAAGCATGTTTATTTACTTGGTTTGGTTTTTGAGACACCTGGCTTGTAGTAAGTTCTTAATATTTCATGAATTAATAAATACATGATGAAAAATTATAACAAAGTAATTCTCAGATTTGAGAACACAAGAACCCCTCAAAATACATTTTTAGATGTATTCGTTTGAAATATACTGCATTAAAATTTAATCACTATCACTCCATGTGATCATTTGGCACTAATGCTGTCAGTGAAGAATTGCAAATATGGATACTGAAATCAATGAAATCATGTGGCAGTTTCAGTTACAAGATGGTCACTCAAAATAATCCAAAATATGCTTGCATATATTCTAAATTATCATCCAAATATAAACACAAAATTTAAAACTTCTCATAGAGGACTCTCACATTTTGGAAATACCTTGGTATATCTCCAGAGGTTACAAAAACTCTACAATTTGAGAAATAATGGTTATAACTCTTGTTTGGAGTCAGAAAATGTGATAGTTTTATATTCTAGATCCACTTCTTCCTAGCTATGTGGCTTGCACCAGTCATTTAATTGTTTTAATCATCTGTTTTCTCATCTAAAGGTGGAAATAATTATGGTCATTATAGAACTTATAGAATAGTTGGGTGGATTACATGAAATAATTTATGTAAAAAGCTAAACTAGTAAATAATAAATGCTATCTTTTTATTCTCAGTATCTCTCTCAAAAACTATTTCTATGTACATGAAAAAGTGTTTCATATCTTAATTTCTTTTAGGATGTTAGTCCCTTTGAGAATCTGATGAGTTAGATGTCCTCCGCCCTGAAAAATGCATATTTGCATACAAGTTCTTAATATATGCCATAATCCTGAGTCCCAAAAGTGTTCATAACTTTTCCCCAAGATAGAAGATTTCTACCTTTTTTGAATGTAACTATAGTAAGAAATAAATTTTATATCATGCCCCCTGTGAGGCTATTTTATCTAAAGTTACACATTTAAGCAATAGCAGAAATCCAGCAGTCAGGTTATCAGTATCAGGGATGTCCACTATGACAGAGACATAGCCACTGGAGATGGAGTACCAAGGAAGCTGTTATCAAAATCAGTGGATGGGATTCCTGAGTGGCTCAGCCAGTTGAGCAGCTGCCTTCGTTTCAGGTCATGATCCCAGGGTCCTGGGATCGAGTCCCACATTGGGCTCCTTGCTACTCGGGGAGCCTGGTTCTCCTTCTGCCTGCTGCTCCCCCTGCTTGTGCTTGCTCTCTGTCTCTCTCTCCCTCTCTCTCTCTGACAAATAAATAAAATCTTTAAAAACAAAAAATCAGAGTGACACCTGCACTAGACATAACTAGAAATGTGTCATAAACTTTCTTCTATTTTTCCTTCATTTACTCAAGATTGTCCTGGAATTGGGAATTGAATTAAGTTCAAGTAATAGGTTAACATTTAGTACTTAGTATTTGGGAAAGTATGGAAATTGAGAAGATGGGTATTTTACTGTCTATGTTGTAGAAAGAAAATATTAATGTTTTTATTTGTCCACTACTGAAAATTTGAGAAATTTACAAAACTATGAACAAAATTAGAAGATTCCATGATAACACTAACCAAGTATAACCAATGTTAACATTTTAGTCTATTCTCTTACGCTGTTTAAATGCATAAATAATTTAACATTATGTAGTTTCTATAGTGAAATTTATGGCTACCTTTGAATTGTAAAGAAGATGAATTATAATTAATACAAACAGGAAAGGCATAATTTTTTTTAAGTTTTATTTAAACAATCTCTACACCCAACATCGGGCTCAAACCCCAAGACAGAGTTGCAAGCTCCTCTGACTGAGCCAACCAAGCTCCTCAGGATAGAATTTTTCCAAAGGAACAAATGGTCAGTTGAATCCTCCACACTAGTGATTCTAAATCAATCCAACTTAAGACAAAAATTAAATATTTTTAAATTAAATTAGTTGTAAAACCCAAACAATTGCAACCACTACCTTTATCTCAGCATTTTTTTTGCTTATCTTCACCATGAACATCATACCAGTTCTCTGATTTTAATTTGGTTTAACACAGATTTTGTCCCAAAAACATATTGAAGAAAAAATGAAAAGTAATGATATAAGCTAAATTTTATGGGCAAAATGAAACACTAAAATGTGAAGTATCATTTATATCTGTAAATCAGACTACATCTCTTGTAAATAACATATTATGATTTATTTAAATGACTAGAGTATAGAATTATAGTAAATTGAATCAAATTAATGAGCTCATTTTTAGTTAAAGCAAAAAAAGTGCTGACTGGCACTATACTGATATTTGTATTGAATATAAAAAGGAGGGTTTAAAAAAAGAGATCTAAAATAATTTAAGCATAACTTACAAGAAGGTGAAATATTACTTCAATCTTAAAGTTTGACAATTTAGAAAGACAATAGCATATAAAAAATTGCTCTTTAAAAAAGTATTATTAAATTTTGAATTTTATAAGTTCTTTATATATTTTATATACTAACTCTTTATCGAACATGTCAGTTGCAAATATCTTCTCCCATCCAGTAGGTTGCCTTTTAGTTTTGTTGGTTGTTTTCTGTGCCATGCAGAAGCTTTTTATTTTGATGAAATCCTAATGCTTTATTTTCGCTTTTGTTTCCCTTGCCTCAGGAGACATATCTAGAAAGATATTGGTATGGCAAATGTCACAGAAATTACTGCTTGTACCCTCTTCTAGGATTTTTATGGTTTCAGGTCTCACATTTAGGTATTCAATCCATTTTTAAAGATTTTATTGATTTATTTGAGAGAGAGAGAGAGAGCATGAGAGGGGGGAAGGGGCAGAGGGAGAAGGAGAAGCAGACTACCTGGTGAACAGGGAGCCAGATGCAGGGCTCAATCCCAGGACCCCAGGATCATGACCTGAGCCAAAGGCAGATGCTTAACCAACTGAGCTACACAGGCACCCCATTTCATTTTTAATTTATTTGTGTGAATGGTGTAAGAAAGTGGTCCAGTGTCATTCTTTTGCATGCAGCTGTCCAGTCTCCCCAACACCATTTCTTGCAGAGAGTGTCTTTTTCCCATTGCATATTCTTCCCTGCTTTGTTGGAGATTAATTGACCATAACATTGTGGGTTTGTTTCTGGGCTTTTTATTTTGTTCCATTGATCTACATGTCTATTTTTGTGCCAGTACGATATGTTTATTTTTTTAGTACAATACTGTTTTGATTACTACAGCTTGGTAATAAAATTTGAAACAATACAATTAAAAATGGTCAGAAGATGGGGCGCCTGGGTGGCTCAGTTGGTTAAGCGACTGCCTTCGGCTCAGGTCATGATCCTGGAGTCCCGGGATCGAGTCCCGCATCGGGCTCCCTGCTCGGCAGGGAGTCTGCTTCTCCCTCTGACCCTCCCCCCTCTCATGTGCTCTCTCTCTCTCTCATTCTCTCTCTCAAATAAATAAATAAAATCTTTAAAAAAAATGGGCAGAAGACATGAACAGGCATAAAAGAAGATATACAGATGGCCAACAGATACATGAAAAGATGCTCACCATCGCTCATTATCAGGGAAATACAAATCAAAACCACAATAAGACACCACCTCACACCTGTCAGAATGGCTAAATTTGAAAACTCAAGAAACAACAAGTGTTGGTGAGGAGGTAGGGACAAAGGAACACTCATGCACTGTTTGGGAATGCAAATTGGTGCAAACATTGTGGAAGATAGTATGGGGGTTCCTCAACAAATTTTTAAAAACTTAAAAATAGAACTAGTCTATCATCCAGCAATCACACTACTAGGTATTTACCCAAAGAATATAAAAACACTAATTTGAAAGGATATATGCACCCCTATGTTTATTGTGGAATTATTTACAATAGCCAAACTATGGAAGAAGCCCAAGTGTCCATCAATAGATGAATGGATAAAGATGTGGTATATACAATGTAATATTTCTTGGCGATAAGTAAGAATGAAATGTTGCCAGGTGCCTGGGTGGCTAAGTCATTAAGCATCTGCCTTCGGCTGGGGTCGTGATCCCAGGGTCTTGGGATCGAGTCCCGCATCGGGCTCCCTGCTTGGTGGGAAGCCTGCTTCCCCCTCTCCCACTCCCCCTGCTTGTGTTCCTGTTCTTGCTATCTCTTTCTCTGTCAAATAAATAAATAAATAAATAAATAAATAAATAAATAAATAAATAAATCTAAAAAAAAAAGAATGAAATGTTGCCATTTGCACTGACATGGATGGAGCTAGAGAGTATTATGCTAAGTGAAATAAGTCAGTCAGAGAAAGACATAACATGATTTCACTCATATGTGGAATTTGAGAAACAAAACAAATGAACAAAAGGAAAAAAAAAAGAGAGACAAACCAAAAAACAGACTCTTAACTATTGAAAACAAACAGATGTTACCAGCGGGGAGGTGGGTGGGGGGATGGGTGAAATAGGTGAAGGGAATTAAGGGTACACTTACCTTGATGAGCACTGAATAATATATGGAATTGTTGAATCACTATATTGTATATCTGAAATTAATACAACACTGTATGTTAACTACACTGGAATTAAAATTTTAGTATGTGTTACGTTGATGTGATTGTCTTCTCTCATAAGAAACAAGTGCAAACTAATGTCTAATGTCATCACGACTATTATTTTTGCATATTATAGGATAAAATGTGGTCATATGCATGTGAAAGTAAGCCAAACACATTCTACAATAATTCAGGAAACTGTTAAAATTATAAATGAATATATCTTCCCCAAGTTATCAAGCTAATAATTTGTGCAAAAATAATTAAAGCTTTAAAGCAATTGAAATTCTTATTGTTCAAAATTTATAAGGTGTAATAAAAAAAAAAGCATTAGACAGGAATACTAGGTTCTAGTACCAGCCCTAGATTCAACTAGCTTTGTGCCTCCATCAAGACACGTAACCCCTTTGAGCCTCGGCTTTTTTAAATGCAAAATGAAAGAGTTGCTCTAAGTCTTGGCAAGCCCTTTTAACTATATGACAACTTAACATTTGTTATATTAAATATATTTTCAACAGCTCATGAAAGAGCAAAAAGTTTGTGTGCCCATCTAAACATTATTTTATGAAATTATTTCATTTTAAACTTGTAAATGCACCAAAGACCCCTCCCAAAACTAGATTCCCTGTGAGTGATTAAATCAACAGCACAAAACTCATAATGGCATTATATTTCCATGGCAAGTTTTCATAGCCAACCATTTGTTTCCCTAGTTTTGTGGCGGTTTTATGAATGATGTGGGGAGAGTACATACTTACCTAAGCAAATTTTCTGTTATACGGAGTAACCAATTTGGAATACAGACTGAAGTTTTTTCTCACTGATGTCTGAATACATAAAAAAATCTATAACTCATTTTTTTTGCTGAACAATCTGATAAAGATTTACAGTATGTTTTATTATCATTTTCATGATTTGGAGAAAAACTAAATATTGTCTTCTTTTCTGAATTGTGTCATTAAATCCAAAATAGGTTTTTATACAAGAACTTTGCACAATAATGCAAGGAAGTAGATTCTATAGACTTTAACACATTTCACAATATGGCATTACATTTTAAAATGTTTGCAAAATCTGTGCATCAGTTTAAAAATAGAAGAAGGAATGGCAGCCATAATTTCAGAAAAATGATATACTCAACTCTTCATTATTTTATTTACAAATTAGTTTTATTTATTTTTTTATTATGTTCAATTAGCCAACATATAATACATCATTAGGTTTTTTTGTTCTGTTTTGCTTTGTGTTCCTTTTTTATTATGTTATGTTAATCACCATACATTACATCATTAGTTTTTGAGTTGTTTTCTGTTTTTTGTTCTTTTTAATTTTTAAAATTTTATTATGTTATGTAAGTCACCATACAATACATCATTAGTTTTTGATGTGGTGATCCACCATCCATTGTTTTCATATGACACCCAGTGCTCCATGCAGTACGTGCCCTCCTTAATACCCATCACTGGGCTAATCCATCCCCCTTCTCCCCTCCCCTCCAAAACCTTGTTTGTCTCTCAGAGTCCATAGTCTCTCATGGTTCGTCTCTCCCTCCAATTCCCCCCCCCTCATTTTTCCCTTCCTTCTCCTAATGTCCTCCATGCTATTCCTTATGTTCCACAAATAAGTGAAACCATATGATAATTGACTTTCTCTGCTTGACTTATTTCACTTAGCATAATCTCCTCCAGTCCCATCCATGTTGATGTAAAAGTTGGGTATTCATGCTTTCTGATGGCTGAGTCATATTCCATTGTATATATGGACTACATCTTCTTTATCCATTCATCTGTTGAAGGGCATCTCGGCTCTTTCCACAGTTGGGCTATTGTGGACATTGCTGCTATGAACATTGGGGTGCATATGGCCCTTCTTTTCACTACATCTGTGTCTTTGGGGTAAATACCCAGGAGTGCAATAGCTGGGTCATAGGGTACCTCTATTTTTAAATTTTTGAGGAACCTCCAACTGTTTTCCAAAATGGCTGTACCAACTTGCATTCCCACCAACAGTGTAAGAGGGTTCCCCCTTCTCCACAACCTCTCCAACATTTGTTGTTTCTTTCCTTGTCCATTTTTGCCATTCTAACTGGTGTAAGGTGGTATCTCAATGTGGTTTTGATTTGATTTCCCTGATGGCTAATGATGATGAACATTTTTTCAAGTGTCTGTTAGCCACTTCTATGTCTTCTTCAGAGAAGTGTCTTTTCAGGTCTTCTGCCCACTTTATGACTTGATTATTTGTTTTTTAGGTGTTGAGTTTGAGAAGTTCTTTATAGATCTTGGATACAAGCCCTTTATATGTAGGGTCCTTTGCAAATATCTTCTCCCATTCTGTGGGTTGCCTCTTTGTTTTGTTGACTGTTTCCTTTGCTGTGCAGAAGCTTTTTATCTTGATGAAGTCCCAAAAGTTCATTTTTGCTTTTGTTTCACTAGCTTTTGGAGATGTCTCTTGAAAGACGTTGCTGTGGCCAATGTCAAAGAGGTTACTGCCTATGTTCTCCTCTAGGATTTTGATGGATTCCTGTCTCACATTGAGGTCTTTCATCCATTTGAGTTTATCTTTGTGAATGGTGTTAGAGAATGGTCGAGTTTCATTCTTCTGCATGTGGCTGTCCAATTTTCCCAGCACCATTTATTGAAGAGACTGTCTTTTTTCCATTGCATGTTTTTTCCTGCTTTGTCAAAGATTATTTGACCATAGAGTTGAGGGTCCATACCTGGGTTCTCTGTTCTGTTCCATTGGTCTATATGTCTGTTTTTGTGCCAGTACCATGCTGTCTTGGTGATCAGAGCTTTGTAATATAGCTTGAAATCGGGCAACGTGATGCCCCAGCTTTGTTTTTCTTTTTCAACATTTCCTTGGTGTTTCGAGGTCTTTTCTGATTCCATATAAATTTTAGGATTGTTTGTTCCAGCACTTTGAAAACTGTCATTGGAATTTTGATCGGGATGGCACTGAAGGTATAAATTGCTCTGGGTAGCATAGACCTTTTAACAATGTTTATTCTTCCGATCCATGAGCATGTAATATTTTTCCATCTTTTTGTGTCTTCTTCAATTTCTTTCATGAGTGTTCTATAGTTCCTAGAGTACAGATCCTTTACCTCTTTGCTTAGGTTTATTCTGAGGTATCTTATGGTTTTTGGTGCTATTGTAAATGGAATCATTTCTCTAATTTCTCTTTCTACAGTTGCATTGTTAGTGTATAAGAAAGCAACTGATTTCTGTGCATTGATTTTGTATCCTGCCACATTACTGAATTGCTGTATGAGTTCTAGTAATTTGGGGGTGGAATCTTTTGGGCTTTCCACATAAAGTATCATGTCATCTGTGAAAAGAGAGAGTTTGACTTCTTCTTCGCCAATTTCAATACTTTTTATTTCTTTTTGTTGTCTGATTGCTGTTGCTAGGATTTCTAGTACTATGTTGAACAATAGTGGTGAGAGTGGGCATCCTTGACGTGTTCCTGATCTTAAGGGAAAGGCTCTCAGCTTTTCCCCATTGAGGATGATATTCGCTGTGGGTTTTTCATAGATGGATTTTATGAACTTGAGGAATGTTCCCTCTATCTCTATACTCTGAAGAGTTTTAATCAGGAAAGCATGTTGTATTTTGTCAAATGCTTTTTCTGCATCAATTGAGAGGACCATATGGTTCTTCTCCCTCCTCTTATTAATGTGTTCTATCACAATGATTGATTTGCGAATGTTGAACCACCTTTGCATCCCGGGGATAAATCCTACTTGGTTGTGGTGGATGATCCTTTTAATGTATTGTTAGATCCTATTAGCTAAGATTTTGTTGAGGATTTTGGAATCCATATTCATCAGGGATATCGGTCTGAAATTCTCCTTTTTGATGGGGTCTTTGCCTGGTTTGGGGATTAAGGTAATGCTGGCCTCATAGAATGTGTTTGGAAGTTTTCCTTCTGTTTCTCCTTTTTGAAACAGCTTCAGGAGAATGGGTATTATTTCTTCTTTGAATGTTTGGTAGAATTCCCCAGGGAATCCATCAGGCCCTGGACTCTTGTTTTTTGGGAGGTTTTTGATCACTGCTTCAATCTCGTTAGTGGTTATTGGCCTATTCAGGTTGTCAATTTCTTCCTGTTTCAGTCTTGGCAGCTTATAGGTTTCCAGGAAGGCCTCCATTTCATCCAGATTGCTCAGTTTTTTTGGCCTGTAGTTGTTGATAATCATTTCTAATAATTGTTTCTATTTCCTTGGTCTTAGTCGTGATCTCTTTCCTTTCATTCATAATTTTCTTAATTTGGGTCCTTTCTCTTTTCTGTTGGATAAGTCTGGCCAGTGGTTTATCGATCTTATTAATTCTATCAAAGAACCAACTTCTAGTTTCATTGATCTGATCTACTGTGTTTCTGGTTTCTAATTCATTAATCTCTGCTCTAATTTTAATTATTTCTCTTCTAATGTGTGGCTTAGGCATCATTTGTTGGTTTTTCTCTAGTTCTTTAAGGTGTAGAGTTAGTTTGTGAATTCAGGATTTTTCTATTTTTCTAAGTGAGGCTTGGATGGCTATGTATTTCCCCCTTAGGACCGCCATTACCGTATCCCATAGGTTTTGAACCTATGTGTTTTCGTTCTCTTTAGTTTTCATGAACTGTTTAAGTTCTCCTTTGATTTCCTGGTTGACCCAAACATTCTTGAGCAGAGTGGTTTTAGCTTCCAGGTGTTTGAATTTCTACCAAATTTTTTCTTGTGATTGTGTTCCAAGTTTAAAGCATTGTGGTCTGAGAATATGCAGGGAATAACCTCAATCTTTCAGTATCGGTTGAGACCTGATTTGTGACACAGTATGTGGTCTATTCTGGAGAAAGCTCCATGTGCACTTGAGAAGAATGAGTATTCTGTTGTTTTAGAGTGGAATGTTCTGTATATATCTATGAGGTCCATCTGGACCAATGTGTCATTCAAAGCTCTTGTTTCTTTGTTGATTTTCTGTTTAGATCATCTGTCTATTGCTGAGAGGGGATTATTGAGGTCTCCTACAATTAACAAATTGTTATCAATATGACTCTACTTTGGTTAACAGTTGGCTTATGTAGATGGCTGCTCCCATGTTGGGGGCATAGATATTTACAAGTGTTAGATCTTCTTGTTGGATAGACCCTTTAAGAATGATATAGTGTCCTTCTGTGACTCTAATTACAGACTTTAGTTTAAAATCTATTTTTTCTGATATAAGAGTTGCTACCCCAGCTTTCTATTGAGATCTGCTAGCATGGAAGATGGATCTCCATCCCTTCACTTTCAGTCTGGATGCATCTTTAGGTTAAAAATGAGTCTCTTGTAGACAGCATATGGATGGCTCCTGTCTTTTTATTCAATCTGCAACCCTGTGCCGTTTTATGGGAGCATTTAGGACGTTCACATTGAGAGTGATTATTAAAAGATATGAATTCATTGTCATCATGTTGCCTGTGAATGCGTTGTTTTTATAGATTGTCCCTGTAAATTTCTGTTGTATATCACTCTTGGGGTCTTTCTCCTTTTATAGAACCCCCTTTAATATGTCTTGCAGGGCCAGATTAGTGGTCACATATTCTTTCAGTTTCTGCTGGTCTTGGAAGCTCTGCATCTCTCCAACCATTCTAAATGACAGCCTTGCCAGATAAGGTATTCTTGGCTGCATGTTCTTCTCATTTAGTACCCTGAATATGTCTTGCCAGGTCTTTCTGGCTTGTCAGGTCTCTGTGGATAGGTCTGACGTTATTCTGTTGTTCCTCCCTCTATACATAAGGAATCTCTTCCCCCTAACTGCCCTTAAGATGGTTTCCTTGGTTCTAAGATTTGCGAGTTTTACTATTACATGCCGGGGTGTTGGCCTGTTTTCCTTGATCTTGGGAGGGGTCCTCTCTGCCTCTAGGACTCGAATGTTTGTTTCATTCCCCAGATTAGGGAAGTTCTCAGCTACAATTTGCTCAAATACATCTTCTATCCCTCTCTCTTTCTCCACTCCCTCCAGGATTCCAATTATTCTGACATTGGAACGCCTCATGGTGTCACTTATTTCTCTGATTCTATTTTCACGGATTCTGAGTTGTTTTTCCCTGGCCTCCTCTTTTCCCTTTTTATCTATTATATTGTCTTCCAGGTCACTAATTCGTTCTTCTGCCTCACTTTCCCTAGCTCTTAGATTATCTAGATTGGATTGGATCTCATTGATAGCATTTTTAAGTTCTGCCAATTCAGCTCATTTCTGCCCTTAGAGACTCTATGTTGCCATTAATTCATTTCTCCATTCTAGCTATTGTCTTCACAATTGCTAGCCTGAACTCCATCTCCGACATCTTGGTTTTAACTGCATCCATTTGTAAATCTGCAGCATAAGTCATAATCTCTGAGTCTTTCCTCTTTTGGGGGTTCCTCCTCCTAGTCAATCTGTTGATGGGTGGTTGAGGGATTGTATAGAGTCCAAATTATTGACCAGAACCCAAGCAAGATGCACCTGTTTTCTAGGGACCTTAGGGTTGCTGGCCTCTTATTCTCCCAGGCTGTCTTCTTGGGGAGGGGCCTGCCGTACTGTTACTCAGGCAACCCTGTTTGGGCAGAGTTCCCCTGCCCCCCTGAGGCAGGGGATGGGCTCAATGGAAACCAGTTTGGGGGGGCTTTTTTTCTCTGGCGACTTTCCCTGGGAGCTTTCTGCATCTCTTCCAAGAGTCAGAACAGAAAAGACCATTTCCAACCCTCTGCCTCAGAGCAGAGAGATCGCAGTCTGTTCTTCAGTGAGCTCTCCAGGCCACGCTATCTCCGTTTCTGTCTGTGCTGCTATAAACTGCAGGTCCTGGGTTGTGTGCCCCTCTGCAGTGCTCCCAGTCCTGCCTCCAGGTCAGGGCACGTCTCTGCCCTTTGTGCTTCTAATACTGCTAGCTGCTCCCAGTTCACACGCACAATCCTGCTGCTCCAGGTTTCCATCCCGGGGACTGCCCTAAAGTCTTTTCCCTGGTCTGCAAGTCTGTGCTTCATCCCCAGTGTGGGAGGCTATTGATCACCAGCGGTGTAGGATCCCCATGGCCAGGCTCCCCCCTCTGCCATTTATCCTCCGATATCTGCCCGCAAATCACGGCTCCCCGCTTCCTTCCTTGAAACCAACCGCCTGTGATATTCTGTTTGTAGAGATCCAGATCTTCTTACATCTCAGGCTGATTTTGTGGGTGCTCAGAGTGGTCTGGTAGATATCCAGCTCAATTCCGAGGACCAGTTGTAGGAGAGTCCCCTACTCCTCCTCCATCTTTTTCCTCCCTCCATCATTAGTTTTTGATGTAGTGTTCCATGATTCATTGTTTGAGTATAACACCCAGTGCTCCATTCAGTACGTGCCCTCTTTAATACCCATCACCAGGCTAACCCATCCCCCCACCCCCTCCCCTCTATAACCCTCATTTTGTTTCCTAGAGTCCATTGTCTCTCATGATTTGTCTCCCCCTCTGATTTCCCCCCTTCATTTCTCCCTTCCTACTATCTTTTTTTTTTAATGTATTATTTTTTTCAGAGGTACAGGTCTGTGATTCAACAGTCTTACACAGTTCACAGTGCTCACCATAGCACATACCCTCCCCAATGTCTGTCACCCTGCTACCCCATCCCTCCCACCCCCCACCACTTCAGCAACCCTCAGTTTTTTTCCTGAGATTAAGAATTCCTCATTTCAGTGAGATCATATGGTACATGTCTTTCTCTGATTGACTTATTTTGCTCAGCATAATACCCTCCAGTTCCATCCATGTCACTGCAAATGGCAAGATTAAATTCCTTTTGATGGCTGCATAATATTCCATTGTTTATATATACCACATCTTCTTTATCCATTCATCTGTCAATGCACATCTTGGCTCTTTCCATAGTTTTGCTATTGTGGATATTGCTGCTATAAACATTGGGGTGCACGTACCCCTTCAGACCACTACATTTGTATTAACTCTTCATTATTTACAGTCACAGATAAGCAAAACTGGTAGTCTAATAAAATTTTGATGCAACATTACAATGTATTTGACTCCTAAATGAAATATGATTATGTTTAATGGAATTGGAGAATTCCTTACACATATATATGGGCTGTTTTTTCTCACTTTTATTAAAAACAGGATGATCTTTTTTTATAAGTTTTTATTTAATTCCAGTTAGCTAACATACTGTGTAATATTAGTTTCAGGTGTACAATATTGTGATTAAAAAGTCAATACAACACCCGGTGCTCATCACAAGTGCACTCCTTAATCCCCATTGCCTCTTTAACCCATCTCCCCACCCAATTCCCAATTTGTTCTATATACCTAAGAATCTGTTTCTTGGTTTACCTCTCTTTTTTTAATCACTTCACTTGTTTGTTTTGATTTTTAAAATCCACATATGTGTGAAATCCTATGGTATTTGTCTTTCTCTGACTGGTTTATTTTGCTTAGCATGAGACTCTCTAGCTCAATCCATGTCATTACAGATGTCAAGATTTAATTCTTTTTTATGGTTGAGAAATATTCCATCCAAATTGCTTAAATTATATATATATATATTTATATTATATATAAATGGTATGGTGTAAGAAACTGATACAGTTTCATTCTTCTGCATGCTACTCTCCAGTTTTTCCAACACCATTTGTTGAAAAGACTGTCTTTTTCCTGTTGGATATTCTTTCCTGCTTTGTTGAAGATTAATTGACCATATAGTTGTGCATTCATTTCTGGTTTTCTACTCTGTTCCATTGAACTATGTGTCAATTTTTGTGCCCGTACCAAACTCTTTTTGACCTACAGCTTTGTAATATAACTTGATGTCCAGAATTGTGATGCTTACAGCTTTGCTTTTGTTTTTCAGGGCTACTTTGACTACTTGGGGTCTTTCGTGGTTCCATATAAATTTTAGGATTGTTTGTTCTAGCTCTGTGAAAAATGCTGGTGGTATTTTGATGGGGATCACATTAAATGTATAGATTGTTTTGGGTAGTATAAACATTTTAACAATATTCATTCTTCCAATACATGAGCATGGAATGTCTTTCCATTTCTTTGTGTCATATTCAATTTCTTTCATCAGTGTTTTAAAATTTCAGAGTACAGTTCTTACACCTGTTTGGTTATGTTTATTTCTAGGTAACTTAATATTTTAGTGCAATTGTAAATGGGATTCTTAATTTCTCTTTCTGCTGATTCATTATTGGTGTCTAGATATATGACAGATTTCTGCACATTGACTCTGTATCCTGTGGTTTTACTGAATTTATCACTTCTAACAGTTTTTTTTTTTATTGGAATCTTTCAAGTTTTCTATATATACTATCATGTCATCTGCAAATAGTAAAAGTTTTACTTCTTCCTTACTAATTTGGATGCCAGTTTCTTTTTGTTGTCTGATTGCTGGGGTTAGGACTTCCAGTACTATGTTGAATAAAAGTGATGAGAGTGGACAACCTTGTTTTGTTCATGATTTTAGGGGAAAGCCTCTCAGTTTTTCCCTATTGAAGATAATGTTAGCTGTAGTTATTTTCATATATGGCCCTTATTATGTTGAGGTTGTTCCCTCTAAACTAACTAACTTTGTTAGAGCACTTTTATTGTGAATGGATGTTTACATTGTCAAATGATTTTCTGTATCTATTGAAATGATATATGGTTCTTTTCCTTTCTCTTATTGATGTAATGTATCATGTTGATTGATTTGCAAATATTGAATCACTTTTGCAACACAGGGATAAATCCCGTTTGATCTGGTGAATGATTTTTTAAATGTGTTTTTGGATTTGGTTTGCTAGTATTTTGTTGAGGAATTTTACATCTATGTTCATCAAAGATATAAAGATATTGGCCTGTAGTCCTTTGTGTGTGTGTGTGTGTGTGTGTGTGTGTGTGTGTGTGTGTGTCTTTGTCTCCTTTGGGAATCAGGGTAAATCTGACCTCATATAATGAATTTGGAAATTTTCCTTCCTTTACTATTTTTTGAAATATTTGAAAAGAATAGGTATTAACTCTTCTTCAAATGTTTGATAGAGTTCTCCTGGAAAGCTGTCTGATCCTGGACTTTTGCTTGTTGGGAGTTTGATTACTGATTCAATTTCTTTGGTGGTAATTGGTTTGTTCAAATTTCCTATTTTGTTGTGTTTCAGTCTTCGTAGTTTATATGTTTCTAGAAATGTATCCATTTCTTCTAAGTTTTCTAATGATTTGCATATAGTTATTTTTATAATATTTTCCTATAATTCTTGTATTTCTGTGGTGTTGGTTGTTATTTCTCCTCTCTCATTTCTGATTTTATTCATTTGGATCCTTTCTCTTTTTTCTTGAAAACTCTGGCTAAAGATTTATCCATTTTACTGTTTTGTTTTGTTTTGTTTTCAAAGAAACACCTCCTGGTTTCATTGATCTGTTCTATTGTTTTTTTTTAGTTTCTATTTCATTTATTTCTGCTCTAATCTTTATTATTTCATTCCTTCTGCTAGTTTTAAGCTTCAGTTTTTGTTCTTTTTCAAGCTCCTTTAGGTGTAAGGTTAGGTTGTTTATTTGAGATTTTTCTTGCTTCTTGAGGTAGGCCTTTAACACTATAAACTTCTCTCTTGGAACTGCATTTGCTGTATCCAAAAGATTTTGATATGTTGTATTTTCATTTCCATTTGCTTCCATGTATTTTTTATTTTTTTAAATTTTATTAATTTTATTTATTTTATTTTTTTAAAGATTTTATTTATTTGACAGAGACACAGCGAGAGAGGGAACACAAGCAGGGGGAGTGGAGGGCGAGAGGGAGAAGCAGGCTTCCTGCAGAGCCAGGAGGCCAATGCGGGGCTCGATCCCAGGACCCTGGGATCATGACCTGAGCCGAAGGCAGACACTTAATGACTGAGTCACCCAGGCGCCCCTCCATGTATTTTTTAAATTTCTTCTTTGATTTCCTGGTTGATCCATTCATCATTTAATAGTATGTTATTTTTTATTATTATTTAAATTCAATTTGCCAAGTTATAGTACATCATTAGTTTTTGATATAATGTTCAATAATTATTGTGGCCTTTCCAGATTTTTTTGTGGTTGACTCCTTTTTTTTAAGATTTATTTATTTATTTGAAAGAGAGGGGTGGGGAAGGGGCACAGGGGGAGAGAAATCTAAGTAGACTCCACACTGAGAGCAGAGCCCAATGCAGGGCTCACTCTCACAACCCTGAGATCATGACCTGTGCCAAGGAAACCAAGATTTGGACGCTTAACCTACTGAGCCACACAGGCACCCCTGTGGTTGACTTCTACTTTCTTAACTTTGTTGTCAGAAAAGGTGCATGGTATGATTTCGAGTTTCTGCAATATGTTGAAGCATGTTTTGTCACCTAATATGTCATCTATTCTGCTCTTGAATGGAAACTGTATTCTAATGCTTTAGGATGGAATGTTCTAAATATATGGTAAATCCATCTATTCCAGTAGGTCATTCAAAGCCAATGTTTCTTTGTTGATTTTCTGTTTAGTGGATCTGTCCATCGATGTATTTGGGTTATCAATGTCCCCTACTATTATTATATTACTATTGAGTAGTTCTCTTATATTTGTTATTAACTAGTTTATGTATTTTGGTGCTCCCATTTTGTGTACATAAATATTTATAATTGTTATATGTTTCTGTTGGATTATCTCCTTTGTTATTATATAGTGTCCTTTCCTGTCTCTTGTCACAGTCTTTTTTTTTAAAGATTTTATTTATTTATTTGACACACTGGGAGAGACAACTAGAGAGGGAACACAAGCAGGGGGAGCGGGAGAGGGAGAAGCAGGCTTCCCACAGAGCAGGGAGCCTGATGTGGGACTCGATCCCAGGACCCTGGGATCATGACCTGAGCTGAAGGCAGATGCTTAATGACTGAGCCACCCAGGTGCCCTTCTTGCCACAGTCTTTGTTTTAAAGTCTACATGTGTGGAATTTAAGAAATAAAAGAGATGAACATAGGGGAAGAGGGAAAAAAGAGCGGGAGGCAATCCATAAGAGACTCAACTACAGAGAAAAAACTGAGGGTTGATGGAGGGAGGATGGTAGTGGATGGGCTAGATAGGTGGTGCATATTAAGGGTGCACTTGTTATGATGAGCACTGGTATTAATATACAAGTGATGAATCACTAAATTCTCCTGAAACCAATATTACACTATATTTTAACTAACTAGAATTGAAATAAAAACTTGAGGGGTGTCTGGGTGGCTCAGTCAGTTAAATACCCAACTCTTGATCTTAGCTCAGATCTTGATCTCAGGGTCATGAGTTTAAGCCTCACATTGTGCTACATGCTGGTGGTGGAGCTTACTTAAAAATACATACATACATAGGGGCACCTGGGTGGCTCAGTCGTTAAGCGTCTGCCTTCAGCTCAGGTCATGATCCCAGGGTCCTGGGATCGAGCCCCGCGTCGGGCTCCTTGCTCTGCAGGAGGCCTGCTTCTCCCTCTCCCACTCCCCCTGCTTGTGTCCCCTCTCTGGCTGTGTCTCTCCCTGTCAAATAAATAGATAAATTCTTAAAAAAAATACATACATACATACATACATAAAAACTTGAAACAAAAAAAAAAAAAGAAAAGAAAAGAAAGTCTATTTTGTCCAATATAAGTATTGCTAATCTGCCTTTCTTTTGACATCCATTTGCATGATAAATATTTCTGCATTCCCTCATGTTCAATCTTCAGGTGTGTTTAGGTCTAAAATGAGTCTCCTGTAGGAAACATATAGATGGGTCTTTTTTTCTTTCCTTATCCATTCTGTCACTCTAGGCCTTTTATTGGAGTTTTTGTCAATTTTCACTCAAAGTAATTATTAATAGATATGTATTTATTGCTATTTTGTTCCTTGTTGTATAGTTATTTTGGTTGTCTTTCTCTGATCTTTTCTTGTCTTGCTCTCTGTCATAGTTTGTTGGCTCTCTTTAGTGATTTACTTGGATTCATTTATCTTTATTCTCTGAATATCTGTTACTGGTTTTTCATTTGCAGTTACCATTAGGTTTGTATATAACATCTTCTGCATAGAGCAGTCTATATTAAGTTGATGGTTGCTTAAGTTTGAAGCCATTCTTTATTCCTCTCCTCCACATGCTTTAGGTAAATAGTGTCATATTTTACATTCTTTTATTTTGTTTGTTCCTGTACTGATATTTCTACTCAAAAATTCCCCTTTAATATTTCTGCAGGGCTAGTTTAGTGGTCTCAAACTCCCTTAGTTTTGTTTGTCTGGGAAATTCTTTATCCTCTTTATCTCTCCTTCTATTCTGAATGATAGCTTTGTTGGATAGAGTATTTTTGGCTGTAGACTTTTCCCATTTAACATTTTGAATATATCATGCCACTCCACCTGGCTTGCAAAGTTTCTGCTGAAAATCTGCACATAGCCTTATGGGGGTTCCCTTGTGTGCACCTGTGTTCTTCTGTCTTGCTGCTTTTACATTTTTTTTTCATTATCAGTATGTTGCCATTTTAATTATAATGTGTCTTGGTGTGGATCTGCCTTTTTTGACAGATTTTATTTTGCCAAAATAAAATCTTGATTGTACTGGGGGTTTTCTGTGCTTCCTGGATCTGAATATCTGTTGCTTTTCCCAGATTAGTGTTTTCAGCTATTATCTCTTCAAATAATTTCCCCCCTTTTCTCTCTCTTCTCCTATAATGTGAATGTTATTAAGTTTGATGAAGTCACTGTGTTCCCTAAGCCTATTCTCATTTTTCATAATTTTATTTTCTCTCTTTTGTTCAGTTTGATTATTTTCCTTTAGTCTGTTTTCTAGGTCATTAATTCATTCCTCTGCTTCTTCCAGCCTGTTGTTTATTCCATCCAAGCATGTTTCTCATTTCATTTTTTCAACCCTTTGTCTCTGCTATATTATTCCTTATCTCTGTGTTAAGGATCTCACTCATATCTTCCACTTTTTTCTCAAGTCCAGTGAGTATCCTTATGATCATTACTTTAAATTTCTCTATCAGGCATGTTACTTATATCTGTTTCACTTAGATCTCTGGCTGTGGCCTTGTCCTGTTATTTCATTTGAGACATATTCCTCTATCTTCTCATTCTGTCTATGTATCTGTGCATTTTTCTATGAGTTTGGAAAGTCAGCTACATCCTCTGTTCTTGAGGGTAATGGCCTTATGAAGAAGAGGTCCTGTAGTACTCTGAACTGTAGTGTCCCCTCTTCCCCAGGGCCTGGCACTTCCGGAGTGTCTCCAATGTGTGCTGCATGCACTCTGCTGTTGTCCTGGCTGCCTTATCCTTCAGGACAGTCATCTGTAGATGGTCTCCTTGCTTGTGGGCAGTGGTTGGTCCCTGGCTTGAATGTGGCTCATTTTAACTAGGTGTGCTGGTCTGCTTGTGAAATGAAACCTGTTGCCCCTGCTTCCAGAACCAAGGCTCCAGAAAATTTCCATATTGGGAGATACAGTGTGAGCAGTGGTTTGAGCCTGACTTCTGGGGAAAGGGACCTGCTGCCCTGGGACAGAGGCAAGCCTAACAGGGAAGGGCAGTTCCACCAGAGCATGATGTGGTGGGGCTTGGTGTAAGGAATTTAGGTAGTGACTGCCTGTGCTGTGCAGGTTCCCACAGGTGGTTTTGTGTTTATGCTGAAGGGTGGGGGGAGAGAAATGGCATCTGTCAGTTTCTTTGTTCCAGGAGGGGTGTCTTCATGAATCCTGCCTCTCTAGGATATGCTCTGAGAGGAGCAAATAACCTCCCCACTGTTTGCCCCAGGCACTCTTCAGATCAGTGTTTCCAGGCTATCTGTCCCCAGATTGTTTGACTTGACTGCTCTCAAAGAGCAGCCCAAATGCCTCAGGGCTTTCCCCAAATCAAGCCCAATGACCTTTCAAACTCCAAGCTTTAAGCCCCACTGTTTGCAAGAACTCAGGAAATTCAGGCTCTTTCACTCTCCAAGTCAATTGTTTTGGGGATCTATTTTCCCCATTTGCTCCCCTGTGTGCTAGTCTGTCTTTTGCCCTTCTCTGTGACTGTGCCTCCCTCCCCACAGCAGCAGCCACAAACTGTTTCTCTCCCAACAATGTCTCCACACTTCCTGCCTTCTTCAATGTGGCCTCTTCTCTACCTTTAGTTGTGAAGTTTGTTCTGCCAGTCTTCAAGTCAATTTCTGGGGTATTCAGGATGATTTGATTGTTATCTAATTATATTGATCAAATGAGGCAAGCCTAGGGTCCTCCTACTTCATCACAATCTTCCAGACTCCTTTTTAAAAATTTTTTTTATGAGTACAGTTGAAACACAATGTTACATCAATTCCAGGTGTACTACATATTGTTTCAATATCTCTATACATTATGTTATGCTTACAGCTACAATGTGTAACCATGCAATGCTCTTTCAATATCAGTGACTATACTCCCTATGCTGTATGTTTAATTTGCATGACATTCATACCTCAAGTTGAAGCTTATATCTCCCACTACCCTTCACTTTCTTGCTAATCCCACACTTGCTTTCTTTTAACAACCATCAGTTTGTTCTCTGTATTTATAGAAGTAATTCTGGTTTTTGTTTGTTTATTCATTTGTTTTGTTTATTTAGATTCCACATATGAGTGAAATCATATGCTATTTGTATTCTCATTCTGATGTATTTTACTTAGCATAATATTTTCTAGTTCCTTCCATGTTGTTGCAAGTGGCAAGATCATCCTCTTTTATGGGTGTGTGCATTCCATGTATATATAAACTACATCTTCTTTATCTATTCATCTATCAATGGACACTTGCATTGGCTACTGTAAATAATGTTGCAAAAAACATGATTGCATATAGCTGCTTGAATTAGTGTTTTTGTTTTCTTTGGGTAAATACCCAGTAGTGGAATAGTTGGATGACATAGTACCTTTACTTTTAAGTTTTGAGGAACCTTCATATTCCTTTCCACATTGGCTGTACCAATTTGCATTCTCCCCAACAGTGCACAAGGTTTTCCTTTTCTCCACATTCTTGCCAACACTTGTTATTTGTTCTTTTTATTATTATTATTTTAGCCATTCTGAAAGGCATAAAGTGAGAACTAATTGTGGTTTTTGCTTACTTTTCCACATGACTAGTGATGTTGAGTATCTTTTCATGTGTCTGTTTGGACACCTGGATGTCTTCTTTGGGAACATTAGGTCTATTAAGGTCCTCTGCCCATTTTTAAATCAGATTTGTGTGTGTGTGTGTGTGTTTAATTGTTTAAGTACTTTATATATCTTGTATATTAACTTCTTATCACATATATCATTTACAGTAACATTTTCCCATTCAGTATGTTATCTTTTTGTTTTGTTGATGGTTTCACTTGCTGTGCAAAAGCTTTTTATTTTGATGTAGTCCCAATAGTTTATTTTTGCTTTTGTATCTCTTGTCTTAGGAAACATATTGGGAAAATGTTGCTATGGCCAATGTCAAAAAAACTACTGCTTATATTTCTTTCTAGAATTTTTATAGTTTGTTTTCACTTTAATGTCTTTAATCTACTTTGAGTTTATTTTTGTGCACGTTGTTAAAAAGTGGTCAAGTTTTATTCTTTTACATGAAGCTGTCCAGTGTTCCCAGCACAATTTGCTGAAGAGACTGTCTTTTCTCCATTGTATGTTCTTGCCTCCCTTGTCATAAATTAATTAATCATATAAGCTTGGGATTCTTTCTAGGTTCTCTATTCTATTCCATTAATCTATGTGTCTGTTTTTGTGTCAGTACCATATTGTTTTTGTAGTTTATTTTGAAAACTAGAATTGTGATATATCCAGCTGTGTTTTCTTTCTTATGATTGCTTTGACCACTTGGGGTCTTTCATAGTTCCATACAATTTTTTACATGGTTTTATTGAAGTATAATTAACATGCAGTATTATAATATTTTCATGTGTACAATATAATGATTCAACAATTATATACATTACTCAGTGCTGAGTACTAGAAATATACATTACTCAGTACTATATAAAAGTACACTTTTTTTTTATTCTTATGTTAATCCCCATACATTACATCATTAGTTTTAGATGAAGTGTTCCATGATTCATTGTTTGTGCATAACACCCAGTGCTCCACGCAGAATGTGCCCTCCTCAATACCCACCACCAGGCTAACCCATCCTCCCACCCCCCTCCCCTCTAGAACCCTGTTTGTTTTTCAGAGTCCATCGTCTCTCATGGTTCGTCTACCCCTCCGATTTCCCCCGCTTCATTCTTCCCCTCCCGCTACCTTCTTCTTCTTTTTTTTTTTTCCTTAACATATATTGCATTATTTGTTTCAGAGGTACAGATCTGAGATTCAACAGTCTTGCACAATTCACAGCGCTTACCAGAGCACATACCCTCCCCAGTGTCTATCACCCAGTCACCCCATCCCTCCCACCCCACCCCCCACTCCAGCAACCCTCAGTTTGTTTCCTGC